>NW_006263456.1:89014-121086 GCF_000469605.1 Apis dorsata
CACAAATTGAACGAGCGAACGAGCGAGCGAGAGAGATAGATAGAATGATTAGAAAGAAAGAGTAAGAAAGAGAGGGAGAGCGAGAGAAAATTCCATCTCGTCGAATAAAGTTTTTTTGCGATAAAATATAAATTACTAATACAAAATAATAGATCATTTTTAATATTATGTGTTTCTTTTTCATTTTTTTTTCTTTTTTCGTTTTGTTTTTTCTATACAATTGTTACATATATATGTATATATATTTTGTTATACGAATATACTGGCATGTTGAACTTGTGGTTGAAGAATCAAGAACTAGATTAATTATCTATTTTTTGCGAGGCACAATCTGCTCGTGACGGATTTGTAGCGAGATATCTTTCATTCTCGAGTTAATTTCTTACGTGATAATCTATTATTGTTTTAAAAATGAATGATAAATAAGATAAATTGACATAATGGAAGAAAACGAAAGAAAGAAGAGAAATTTATTATTCATTTTGTTTCGTTAATTTTTAATATTGTATTCAACGAGAATAAAAATAAAATTGAAAGAAGAAAAGAAGAGTAAAAAAGAAACAAAGAAGAAAATGAAATGTTCTGCATGTGGCGCTACTGAAATCAATAAAAATGTTAGGTCTCAGCGTTACAATTCTCATGAAAAGACAAAACGGATACGAGTTTGCGCGTTACTTTTAATAGAAAAAGAAGAAAAGTAAGAAAGAAAAAATGAAAGAGAAAACTGTACGGACTAGAGGAAAAAAAATTAACATTGTGATGTTTATTAATCAAATATGTCAAAAGAGAAAAAAATGAAAAAAGAAAAAAAAAGAGAGAAGGCCCACTGGTTGAGGCCCGACATTTCTGAGTACACTACATAAATAATAAACATTATGTAAAATTTATAAGATGCTCTTTCTTTTTCCTTATATATAATAATTATCTAACAGATTATTAAATAATATTGAAAAATAAAATTCTGAAAAAATAAAATTTTTTTCTATTTTTAATTTATTTTCTAAATATATATATTATATTTTATGTAAGTTGTCATCTTAAAAATATATTTTGAAGTCGAGAATATAATATTTAAATTTTTTAGATTAAGAATTAGTACATAATGAGAAAAAAAAATGATGAAAGTATGTACAATTCATCCACATCTGTGATTAAGCTAAGAGAAAGGATAGACAAGAAGAATAAATATTGGAAAAGAATAGAGATAGGATAAAAATTCAGGAATCAGCACCATCTTTAGAGTGCCACAAATGAAACACAATGAACAAAGATAGCAAATAATAGAAAAAGGATAGATATAGAGTAAGAATTGACTATCAGCGCCATCTCTTGAATATTTATTTTACTTTGCTTTTGAAAAAATATATTTAGCACCCAAGAGATGGCGCTAGCAATTAATTCTTACCATATCTATCCTATTCTTTGCTCTCTTTATCTATATTTATGTTTTATTTGCGGCACTCTAGAGATGGTGCTGATTGTACAATTTTTACTCTATCTCTGTCCTTTTTCCATTATTTACTCTTCTTGTTTATCTTTGCTCTGCAAACTTTATGCATTTAAAAGATGCATAAATTTTCAATATTTAATTATTTTATCATCTTTTTTACCAAATCTATTGATTAAAAAATAGAGCTTCTTCTTCTTAATAGAGCTTATTTATTTTATATTTCTATATATAATATAGGATATAAGATTTTAATTAAATTTTATTTCTATCTTGTCTACTTCGTCTAGTTAATATGTCTGATCAATAGAACTATTCTACTTATTATTAGAATTGTAGTATTACTTTCAAATATCTTATTAAAGAATATATAAATCAATTGATTTCACTAATTTCAAGTTTCATATATTTTTACTTATTTTTTATTTATTGAAATACTAAAAAAAAATTTAATATAAAAATAAACATTTTTTATTTAATAATTAAAATTATTTTAAAAATTAATTTATTTTAATTAATAATCTATTAAGTATATTGAAATTTAATTAGAAATATTAAAACTTTTTCTTATTCAATTAAGATTATTATTTATTATTTTAAAATAACAATTAACATTAACAACAAATAATTTTTATTATTTTTTACTTTTCTCGATTATTGCATTTTATAATTAAACGAAAATATTATTTGTTTATAGAAATATTTTATTTTTCTAGTATTTGTTTTAATTTCAAATTTTTCTCACTTTTGATTTTAAGTTTCCCGAAATTTGTATTTTCAACAATGAAAACATATTATTGTTGATGAGATAGATATATTAATCGCATTTCCCAGCAAGTTCTAGCGCACTGCATCTATGAACTATATATGCAACAGTCGCGATTGGTGCAACAATCGAAGTGCACATGCTTTGACCAATCGGATATGATTTTGCTCGTGGATGAGACTACGGTCCGTTCCAATGCTGTTCACCTCATGCACGCGATTTCATGGCGGTAATGCATTGATAAGATGCGATTGCGCATTGCCGGAAGCTATTTGGCATCCATCATGTTTCCATGGGTATTTCGCATGAAGTTAGCCTCAGTTTTGACCGCCTATCAAAGTTAGTAATTCATTTAACTTAAATTACTAAGAAAAATTTTTGAATAAGATTAAAAATATTTCAAATATTTTATGTATATTACTTATAATGTAAATAATAAATATTATTTAATATATTAGTTTATCTTTAAATAAAACTTACTTATGAAAATATTTAAGATTTATGATATATTTATTTCAAATTTTTGTTAGTTCTGCATAAAATTAAAGCTGAAAAAAAATGAGATAGATAAAAATAAAATGGAAATTTAATATCTAAATCACAAGATTCATATATTCATTATTAGAATATTTTTATCGATAATTGATTTAAACTTCTTAATTGATTTATACCATTAAATATCTTCTAAAATCTATCTAAAATTGACTATAAGTGTATTTTTTAAATTCATTTAAATGTTTAATAAAAACAATTTAATAAAAAAAAAATAGTAAATAATTCTTAAAAATTTCAAAGATAATTGAAAAACAAATTGTACTATCTAGTAAATAACTAAATAATACTTCATATATATGTTTCCATTTTCGAATTTGCGTTCTTAAATTCGTAACCGTGTTCTCGCAACTATAGTAATATAGGCGTACTGCGAATTAATCCGCGTGCAACTTCAAGCCTATGCAGCCTGTGAGATCTTCCATAATGAAGATATACGTAAGCAATATACATACGTATGTGCATTGTAAGCCGTGTTAACTATTAGAAGATACATCGACGAATTTCAGCTGGCGCGCGAACTGATCTGGACCTATCTCTGGATCTGTGTAGTGCAAAAAAAAATGTGTCGTTGCTCGTCGCGCAAGTGGCATTCGAATTCAGTGTATTCGACGTGGTCGACGATCACTTGTCATCAGGGAAAACCTCGAGAGGACGAAGTCGGCAAGATTTGAGGCCACTGATCGAAGACGTATCTGATACGTATACACAACGATCGTGACAGCATACGACGAGGTTACATGGCGAGTTATTCACGAGGGCGATCCTCTCGACAATCCGAGTGAGTGATACAATTATTCCTTTGGTAGAATAAATCTTCCTCTGATAGAATGATTCAATTTGACATATCTTCTTTGTCATCCATTCTTGATTTTAAATTTTTTTTATTTTTACAAATTGATTTAAAATATTTACATATTTTTCTTCTTTTCTTGAGTTTGATTATTATTTGTTACTATATAATTTTGTTGTATAATTTTGTATAAATTTGATATATATAGATAGTTTGATTTTTTCGGTTGTTACGTGAAAATTGATCATTCGATCGAAGCTATCACAATCCACTGTAATGATAGAAAGTTACATCAATCGATATTTACAATCGTTGATGCATCTCCGTGTCACAATCAACAATCGCTTTCAATCGATGCTTCTACTAGTTGATTATCGAAGATTATGATTCATATAATCGATGAGATTGCAATCGTTTGTGCTGTATGATCGGAACATTGGTAGACATTAAATCGATAAGCGCGTAAATGTGCAGTTGAAACAAAATTTATACAATTTTTATTTATTTGATATTTAATTTTTATTTGTTAGATAATTTTTTTCAAATTATTTTATACAAAATATTATTTTTAATTTGTTATGTTGATTAGAATAATTTTTTTTCCTATAGTAATTGATTTATTATATATATTATATTGTATGTAATAATATATATAATATATATTATTATATATATTATTATATAGATTAAGTTTATATTAATTTTAATTTTTTTTAATAATGTTTAAGTCATATTATAATTATTTTAATTGATTATATTAATATTTTGTTATTGAGATTAATTGAATCTTTTTTTAACATCTGTTGAAAACATATTTTTAATTTTATTATAATTATATTAAATATAGAACTTAAATATAGGAAATATTTTATGAAGTAGTAGTTTTAAAATATTAATCAAATAATTTAAAATAAAAAAAATGAATATTTCGAAATATTTCTGATAACATTCTTTAACCAATATTGATTTCCAAACCTGTTACACAATAGGCGGTCTCTGATATTGATCTGATTGTATCGCACGTGTTTTCCTGTGTAATCGAGAAAATCATGAGCAGATATATTTCTAATTATCATTAATAATTTCATAATATACATTAAAAATTAATTTTAATATACATTAAAAATATATCTAATAAAGCATTATATATTTTGATAAGAAAAAAAAATAAAAAATTTTTTAATTTAATGAACGTTAAATAAATATTTGAAAAATAATATTTCCTTCTCTTACGACTATAATCTATATAAAATTAATTAAATTTATTCCTTAAATATTTAAATAATTAAATATATTATTTAATAGTTTAAATTTTAGAATATTATCTTCCCTTTTTTTATTTTTCCTTTTTTTTATTTTATGTATAGTGACACAATGGACGATGATATTGATGACAAAGATGACTCGAAGCGGTAAGCATTCAATTATCAAAAATCAAAATATTAAATTAAATGTGAAATATCTTTTTCCTTTTTTTTTTTTTCAGGAAATCACGTAATCTGAGCGAGAAGAAACGAAGAGATCAATTTAACATGCTTGTAAATGAGCTTGGTAGTATGGTCAGCTCGAATACGAGAAAAATGGATAAATCGACGGTGTTAAAGTCGACAATATTGTTTTTAAAAAATCATAATGGTACGTTACTTTTATTTTACCGAAATTTTTAATTATAAGTGAAAGAGATTATATTCAATATTAATCCGATTGATCACGATTATATCTAATTAATTTTGAAAAAAGAGATTTCTGGAAAAAAATTTCAATTTCAATTTTGAAAGTTTGTTTTTCTTATAATTTATTATAGTATATTATATTATTATAATTATATTAATTCTTTTGATTAATTATTATTAATTCTGAAGTTTAAAATGTTACAGAGATAGCTGTTAGATCAAGAGTACATGAAATTCAAGAAGATTGGAAACCATCTTTTTTATCAAATGAAGAATTTACACATTTAATACTAGAGGTATATTTATCACATTAATTAATTATTAAATTAATTATATTAAATTCGATTATTATATGCAAAATTGCATTCAATTTAAAATGTTATGTTTGTTATAAGCTTGAAATTGTATTTTTAATTATTGTGGTACATTTACAAGTAACACATCATTAAAATTTTAACAATTAATAATATGTTGATAAATAATTTATCAATTGATTGATTTAAACATTTATTTTTTTGAAAGTGGCCGTTAATAAATATTATATTAATCAAAATAATATATTAATGAAATAAATAGAATATTCATGTTTTGATTTGATTCAAAATGATCTCAAGCTTAAATAAAAATTTAAAATTAGTATTACTGATCAGTATTACAGTATCATTGATCAATATAGAACGAATTTCAATGTTGATTCAAGGTTTTTTATTATTAAAAACATAAATAACATTTCTTGAATGTAGGCTCTGGACGGTTTTATAATGGTATTTTCTTCAAGCGGGCGCATTTATTATGTGTCTGAAAGCGTCACATCTCTTCTTGGATATCTTCCAAACGAGTTGGAAAATACGACCGTTTACGATATCACGTATCAAGAAGACCAATCTCCTCTTTATAATGTACTATTAAATCCTGCCATTACAAAAGATCGACGGAATATCAGAGAAGGTAAATCTTTGAAAATAAAAAAATAATTATGTTATAAATATTATTTATATTTATATTTATAGAGGACAAAATATCTTTTTCGTGTCACATTAAAAGAGGAGGTCAAAATATTGAAGAAAACCCAATATACGAGCTTGTGCAATTTGTCGGATATTTTCGTATGTAATTGACAATTGTTTATGCAATTTTTCCATTAATATTGATATTATTATCTAATATTTAATTATAGGTTCTGATGTCGATACAGAAGTGGATAATCTGCTTCCTAATACAAAATTCGGAAATACTACTGGAAAAGATACAAAGTAATTTGTTTATATTATATTATATGATAAAATATATATACTGTTATTAATAAATCATTATTAATTAATATTAAAATTATATCAAAAATTATGATGTAAGATAAAAAGAAATAATTCATTTTTTTGTATCACAATTTCTATTTGTATTACAATTTTTAAATCTAATCTATATTTATGAAGGAATAAATATTACTAATTATATATAAAAATTTAATAATTAGTTTATTTTAATAATCATTATTTTTAATATTACTAACGATTTATCAATAAAACTTATGTTATTAATCGAATCGTGTTGCAATAAATTCTTTTGTATCTTCTTAGATTGGTTTTCGTGGGTACAGGACGCCTCCAGACGCCTCAATTGATTCGCGAATTATCTGTGATGGACAATACGAAATCGGAATTCACTTCACGTCATAGCCTCGAATGGAAATTCTTGTTTCTGGATCATCGAGCACCACCCATTATCGGTTACCTACCATTTGAGGTATTGGGTACTTCTGGATACGATTATTATCACGTAGACGATTTGGACAAAGTAGTTACATGTCATGAATCACGTACGTATTAATACATTACACAAAAGTAAAAAAAAATTGCTGATGCACCGAAATAATAAAAAATTATTTATAGTAATGCAAAAGGGTGAGGGAACTTCCTGTTACTACAGATTCCTTACGAAGGGACAACAATGGATATGGTTACAGACTAGATTTTATATTACGTATAATCAGTGGAATTCAAAGCCTGAATTTATCGTATGCACACATTATGTCGTCAGTTATATCGATGTGATCAAAGAATTGCGCAAGGAATCGCAAAGTTTTAATAAAGAACAGACTCAAGACGTTATGATGTCAGTAAAACAAGAACAGGTAAATCTTAGAAATGAAAAATTAATTATACAAATTAAAACAAGCATCAGTCATTAATTGCATATTATCGAATTTTATATAACATTCATTAATTCAAATACATTAATGTTCAGGTAACGACATCATGTCCAGTTCCTCCAACACAGTGGTCAACAAAATCATCCAAGACATCGAAATCGATACCTTCGAATACTCGACCGAGACATCATGTCGAAAGCTCTGATAGTTCGTCAATATCAGCCTCTATGCAAAGTTCACCTCATTCGCAGATAACGCATATTTCACGTTCAAAAAGTACATCTGCAAACAATTCCGTTGCATCGAAGACTCAAATGCTTCAAATAGATACTAGGCATCAGCAGCAACAACAACAGCAATCTCAACAATCTTTGTTGGAAGTGGATCAAAGTTGTATTAATTTCATGGAACATTCACAGTATGCGGGAGTTAATTTGCAATCCGTCAATACAGATTTTGAGACTCCTTCCGTGCCGATTATATCTTCATTACCAACGCAAGAGGTAATAGCATATTTTATGATATTTCTGGAATAGATTTTTTTTTCTATAAATGTTTTTAATTTTAAATTTTTTATTGGAGTATATAATTGGATCTTAGAAATAATACGTTACATTTTTCTCTTTTGTTTCAAGAGTACGTACGTGTAATTTCAGATGTTACATCAGCAAAATATCGTAATGACACCAGCGCAGAATCAAATTCAAGACGAACTGCAACGAAAACATGAAGAACTGCAACAATTAATAATGCATCAGCAAGAAGAACTGAGAAAAGTATCGGAACAATTGCTTAAATATGGAATTTTATCACTTAATGTGAGTTTAATTAATTTATTCATCAATTTATTCAATAATTACAAACTTAACAAATTTTAATAATTTCATAATTTTAATTCTATATAAAATATATAATAATTTTATTATAAAAAGCTAATTCTATTCTCATTCTAACTTATTACTTTATTACATAATTATTACATAATTTTATTACAAAAATTTTTCAGATTTATTAGCCAATTCACATGATGTTTCTTACATTATACTTCCATTATAAAAGTACAATCCATTTGATAAATCAACAAAATTTTTTTAGACGGGAATGCCGTACAATGCCACCAATACGTGTCAACAGATGAACAGATGCAATACAACCAATTCGAATGTTCAATTACCAACATCAAGTAGTGTACATGGAGTGAACGTTCTTCCTCTTCCCATCACCGTTCCAATGCCTATAGTGCCTATAGAATTCTTTTCGCATTCGTTAGCAGTGAGTCCAGTGCCAACAATGTCTGGTTCAGCTCAAGGTAACGTAGACACGATGATTCAGCCTCAACAACAGTCACATCAACAACTGCAGCATCAGCAGCAACAATCCCAACAACAAGGACCAACTCAACAAAATGGTAACCAGCCTGATCTCGTGCCTTTTCAGATGTGTCCGCATCAAGCGGACATGTTGTATAACGAGATGGAATCAGCCTCGAATCAACAGAGATCATCACAGAATTAAATAAATTGAATATATATTCGTGTTGAAATTTATTTATCATGGAAGTTGGAGTTTGAAGAGATATTCGGTAGAAGAAAGGGATATCAAGGGACCTAAATATTTAATAATCGTTGTGGAAACGATATAATTTTGTAATTTCGCTTGTAATTGCAATGGACACGAAGGATTTCATATTTTTATACAAGTGAGTTGTACAAAAAATATTCCGTCTAGGGAGCAGTGTTATAGTTAGAACGCGAATTGGACGGATTTTGTAAGTCTCTTTCTTTTTTTATTTGACATAAAAAGATTAAAACTTTTAAAATTTATTTATCAAATTTATATTATTTTTTTTTCCTTCCGTTGTAAATGAATCTAGATTTGATAATTGAATTAAACATTTTCATTATAATATATCAAATTTATATAATTTTAAATTTTTATCATTGAAAATTTTTTTAAATAATTAATTTTTTTAATTAAATATATTAGAAAAATATAAATGTAATTAACTATTAATTTAATAACATAATTATAAGTTTGTTTAAAAAAATATCATTTATATTTGAGACAAGAAAAAATTCAATTCTTCTGTAATATTCATTTTGCAATATTATTTTATATTATAATAATATAAAAATTTTCTTATGTTGTATTTTCATAACATATCCGTCCAGTTTATATCAAAAATATCATAATAACGAATCACTACTTCCGTTATTTATTTGTAATCGATATTTTTATTTTCTATTCTTCGAAATATTGATATTTATATCTTGCAAAGGGCCATTTTATGTCTCCCATATCGTATATACATATGTAAAAATTTTGTATAAAGTCTATCCACTCATCGTTTAAATTTGAAATGGACGTGATAAGAAACGATAGCTGTTTAATATGATTTACAAAAGTACAAAACATATTTGTAATTGACTAGTTTAATAGAAAAAGTACTATATCGCAATTTAAATAAATTTATAATAATTTATACTTTTCAAGTTCTGGAAAAAAAATTCAAAAAATTCAAAAAATTTGAAATATTAAAAAAATTCATAATGAATAACATGAATCCAAACAATTAATTAATTAATAGAAGAGAATCAATATTTAATAAAGTGTTTTAAATGTTAGTTTATTTGATAATGATATAAAAATTCAGAAATTAATGCAAATATATTTTTTTGACATATATTTTTTTTTCCTTTGAGCTTTTCAATTAATTTTCAATTTAATTTTTGATTAACTGCATTTTATATTCCAAATATATGCCTCAGATGATTAAGAATCAACAAAGGAAGTTACAGATAATAAATTAATTTCAAATGGATAAATTACATTTTCATTTGCATTTATTTAAATCTTAGAATCTCAGTCAACTTAAAATAAATAAGTGCTAAAAATCATAAAAATTATAAAAATCTAGAAATAACAACAATGATTTCCTAAAAATATTTTACATTATGAAATAAATTATATTATAATTTTTAAAATCGTTACTCTTTAAAACTATTTATCATCAATGTAACTTTCATTATCAGAATTATTTTTTAATCCCAGCATTTTTATGGAGAATAGAAATTTTTTAAAAACAGGGTATATTTACATACGTATATATATGTATGTATAGTTAACGAAATGAAAAAGTAATATATTTTGTTGTAAATGTATCATGAATATTTGTATGTGTCTATAGAGGAAAGATGTGTGTTATATCCGTGAATGTCGCATCAAAATCAATATATTTTATGATCGTTGTTAAATGGATATACCTTAAGATAGAATGAAAATTATATGCTTATTTTCTAATAGTGAAAAAAAACTTTTAATTTTCCAAATTTCTTATATATATATATATAATTTAAAATTAATTTTTGAAATATAATAAGAATTTTGAAATTTTAATTTTTTTTCAATTATTTTACTATAATATATTTACCAATTATAATATTTTTTTCTTAATTTTAGATTATAAATTATGAAAATTTTTATTCACTATTAGAAATGAATAGCAAAAAAAAATTTTATTTCATTCTATCTTATTATACAATAGAACAATATACAATATAGTATATTGAGGAATTCATATACGTTTCTGGACATGTCATAATGAATATGTCTGGCTATGACTATTACATATTAAGACAATAACTTTTTCCCCAAAAATGATTGTATATGATAATATAAAAATTTTAAAAATATATACATATCTAATGTGCAAATAAAAATTGTGAAAAATAAGTGAAATTATTATAGTAAAATTCATCTTGAAATTATTATTTATTCTCATTCATTTTATAATTTTTTTTTACATTAAATATTTTTTTTACATTAAATATTTCATTAAATATAAGTATTGCTTATATAATCTCTAAAAAAAGAAATGAAAGTAATATAAGCACAAAGAATTTTCTAAAAATCAAGATAAAATTTTTATACTATATTATTTTTCATTTTTATCATTTATTTGTAAGGAAATCTTTATTTTATTTTATTTTATCGAATTTCGTATATTTTTATATTTTTCTTCATCTTTATTTCCACTTCAATTTGCTATAAAATTAAATTTACGATTTACTTCGAAAAATATTCCTAAATATCTAGATATCTGTATTATTGAGAATTAAATTTTATCAATCGGTTAAATCAATTGTAATTTTTTATAATTAATTTCTATTAATCTTAAGAATTAATCAATTATATAAATCACAAAAATAATATAGAAATTAATCATGAAAACTAATTTATTATTTATTATTTAACGTATAAAAACATTTCTTCTTTTCCTATTGTTTCTTCTAAAAAATTGTTAAGTACTTATTATCATTAAACAACTTCTAACTCAACTTTTTCTAAGTTATGTTATAATAATATTCTACGTATATAAATATATAAATCCTACGTAATACATTAATATAACGTGAATAATCGATAAAATAACATATAAAAATTATTGCTTAAATTTTCTTAAAGCATCCATCAAAATTTGTACTTCTTGATTCACGTTGTACACGAGGCTCTCGATTTGATTTTTGCTATCGATTATATTAATGCTTTGAGTGTACGAGTCATATCTTACCGCAAATGATTTTGGTATAGTCTCAGTGAATTTTCTGGAATCAAAAATAAAAATTGTAAATCAAAAGAAAAGTATTATTTTTCATTTAATAAGTTTGAAAAAAGAATGTTATTTAATAAGTTGTAATAAAATTTCTAAAACAGACCAATCTTTATAAAAAATAAATCTCAACCAATGTTTCAGTTGATTATATAATAATATTCTAATTAAGAAGAAAAGAAATACATAAACATTTTCTAAAAAAAAAATTATAATTATAAATAAAAAAAATTTTTATTTCGTTTAATATTCCGTGAAGAATGGATAAAATATTGTTTTATCATTATTAATAAAATTATCGATTGAATTGAAATATTACAATTTAACATAATATTTATATTTGTGATGAAATGACGTAGAATAATTATATGTAAAAATTATATTGAATTAAGAAAGTATATAAGCAATTGAATCTTATTTGAATGTATTTTAAAACTGATTAAAATTTTTATTATAGTTTGATCAATAAAAAACATTGTCTACAATATAATATATTTGAATGAAAATTATATAACTCATATAGTATTGCATTATTGCATAATTATTCATCAGTATCAAAAAATTGATATATCTGATAAAATAAAAATAAAAATTTAAATTTTTCTTAAATGATGTTGCAAATTTCTTTCGTTATCAAAATGCAAATAATAATAAATTAATGTTTTTACTTAATACTTGAACATTTATTAATTATTTATTTATATTATTTATTTATCATAATTCTTATCTATTTATGTTATGATACATTACACATGATTATATTCTATGAAACTTATTTGAAATAATTAAAATTATACGATTAGAATAATATAATAATCTGACATATTAATTTGCAATTACAAATTTAAGTACAGAATTTATTAATAGTAACATTGTTTTATCGTATCACTTAACACAAATACTCATAGACGATAAAATAATCATTATAACTGAAAAATTAGATCGTTTTAATTTTATGTACTTACATCATTTTCTGTTTAGCATCTTCGAAATTTTCAGCGACGAAATAGACAGGTTGATATTCGGTTATTGGATATTTTTGCAAAGCTGTGTTCGCCGGCTCGAATGGTCGTAATTCTGGTTTACCGCTCAAACAATACTCGAGTTCACCAAAAGACGAGAGTAATCCAGCACCATATGCTTTCAATTCACCATTTTGCCGGCATAGACCGTATTCAACCGTGAACCAGAAGCACTGAAAATAAATTTTTTCCTCATTCCTATGATGTGCTATTGTAAAGTACAAAATATTGAGGAAAATTAAAGATAGAAGTGTAAATTTAACGAAGACAAATATATGTCTAACTTTGAAAAATATTTATTAAATATAAAAATAACGTGAGATAAATACTAAAAAAAACTTTTTTTAACGTCAAATCTTTCAACAAGAAAATCTGAATCCCGACCAATACTTTCTTTAACAAGTTTGACGAATAAAATATAATTAATAAATAGGTTGCAATTAAAAAGAAAAATTAATCAGTATCAATTAATATACAAAATTTATCCAAATTTCAAAATGAATTAATTGTCATTATCACCGTGGCTAATTTTTCGATGTATTCATCAGGAGCACCGAGAGAAGCCAATCCAACCACTTGACAAAATTGCGCAAACGATGGATCGGCAAAGAGAGGCACGTGACCTAATACTTCGTGGCATATATCTGGTTCAGGTGTGTATAATGGCTTACTGCTGTGCCTAATATATTGCGTGGAATGAAATACTCGAAAAGCCAGACCAGCAAGAAAATCTCGCGAAGAAAGGAGACCAGCAACTGGTCTGAGAGTGAAGCCGGTACAGTCTAAGCAAAAATATAAGAATATCATAAAATAGAAAGAATATGCAGTGATATATAGTAAAATGCCAGAAATTATCATTTTTGCGTTATATTAAATACTAGCATTAAATACTATCGAAATATTATTTTTCATTTTATAAAATAATTATATACCTTTCAAAAAGTTTGATATGTCTTCTAATTGAGGAATATTGTCCTCTCTATAGCCACAATTCTCAATCAGGAGAGGGAACACGTGATTATGCTCTTTGCAGGCATACTTGGGATAAAGCTTTGTTAAGTTTCTAAACACCGTACCCCACGTCTCGATCTCTTCTTTCGTATATTCTACTCTTGGTATTGGTTGGCCACTAATAATATAATATTATTTGTAACCTTTGTTTGTAAGTGTTTGTTAACATTTCTTGAGACAAGAATATATATATATTTTTTAATAATTCTTCATTACGAGAATTTTATATTGAACAATCTTCGATTATTTCAAAAAACAACTTACTGTTTGTAATTGTAAGCAATGTCGGCGAAATATTTACGCCGTTGTCGATAAATCGGATCCGTGAATCCAGGATGATCGCTGTCCAATTCCGCTCCATAGGAGAGAATTTGATTCGCAAATTTGTCTAAATCCCTTATCCTTCGTGGAAACCATGGTACAGTTCCCATATTGTCGTTATGATTTCTATAAATACGAGCAGCAATGTTGTAAAATTACATAATATATAGAAGACTTCCTGTTTCTAAGTATCCAAGAATCATAATCTTTAAAATACCTTGAAATGATCGAGAAGTAACTACATTGTTCTCGAAGCTTCTCGATCACCGATCCAAGGTCTCCATCTGGCGCACACTCTACCATAAACTCGTACACATTAGGCTGGCGAAGGGAACTTCTAGATTCGATATGCAACAGATTAACTTCATATTCCTGCAAATGTGATGACTAGTTAAGATTATTGCGAAAGAAGACGAATTAATTTCAGATATCTACAAGTGTGATCGTTTAGTTGAAATTATTGCGAAAAGAGTGGAGCGATCGAAACTTTTAAACATGATATTGTCATCTTTATTAAATAATTTTAATTTTGAGTGGCATTGATTATTTTCGATTATTATTTTCGAAGAACGAAATATGATTATTTTAATTTTTATGTATTTTATTTTATTTTGACCATCTGTTCATTTTTAAATAAAATGATAAAATGATTTAATATTAGTTGCTGTGTTTTAAATTTTTGCAGTTGAAAAGAAAATCTCATTTGTTTATAACGGTTGTACGTGTACTTGATACACTTACTGTAAAAAGTTTGAGATATTTGGCCAATGCTCCAACTGAATCCTCTTCTTTAGGTGAGAATATCAGGCAAGTACTTTTTGCAGAATCCCGACCTTCCTTGATGTAATTTCCTCCATGCACCAATTTAGGCTTTTAAAAATAGTTATATAATATTGATAAAATATTTTTGTATTATTTTTATAACATTATTAATTCAATTAAGCTATTTCAATTACTTTTAATTTTGTGAGATAATTATATTTATTTTAAGAAGTACAAAAATAATGAAATCTTAAAGATATTTATATGTTTCTCTTTGTACAATCATCATATAATCATCATTAATAATGTAATTTCGAAAAAATTTTATCTTTATGAATAAATCTTATTAAATCTTATTAAGCAATGAAATTTAAAAAAAAAAGCAATTATATACTATATTTATCTCTAAAGTTTTGAATAAATGAAATGAAAAAAGATTGATATCAAATTTATCATTAAAAATAATTTATTGTAACTTTATCTTCGTGATATAATAAAAAACTTCCTTATATTACGTAACATAAAAAATTATTATTAAAATATAAAAGACAAAGAGAATCAAAATATTTTTTAAAAATTTTTTAATTGGTTAAATATTAAATATTAAATATTAAATATTAAATATAAAATTATATATAATTGTTATTTAATTTTATTAAAAATTGAAATTTCTATTTAATTTTTATAATTAAATACATTTATAATGAACGACTACGCAAATATGTACAAGTAATAAAAATTTTTTTTTTCGTTTAATTAAAAATATTTAATAGATTTTATTTTACGTAATTTATTATTATTAATATAAAAATTTAATAGATCACATCACATTCAATTTTCAAAAATCGGATTCAATAAATTTGTATCACAAAAAATATATACACACCTTTTGAACTTGAATAACAAGATAATACACTACATTTCAAAAATAAAAAATAACAATTATTATATTAGATATATAATAATAACAAAAAAATGAGAAAAATGGAATAACTATAAAAAAAACTCTTTATCCTTACTTCGCACATTATGATCAAATATGATTCAATATCACTTGAATAAACAAAAATGAAATTCTTCCTTCACGAAACACTTTATTCGTTTATCCGAAGATAAGTTTAGAGAAACTATGCTTCGTTAATCTGTTACCCGTCTACTATATATGTCCATGGACTCCCCCTCCCTCCCTCACCACTTTCCTTCGCTATTCTACATAATATTATCCGACATTTTATGGGAGAATTAACGGAATATGTGATTATCCTCCGAATTATCAACTTAAACGCATTGAATCATTTGGGAAAATTATATCGATACGTTATCGATAAAATTTCCCGAAAATAAAAATAAAAATAAGGAAAAATCACAAAATATTTCAGAGTCACGCGTAATTTTTTGCTTGTTTTGCATCATAATTATTTTTGAAGATGTCAAGGTCGATTTTATTAATTGAAACGTTTACATTCGAACTCGAATGTAAAGAGATACGCGTGCTTGATGTGGATTGTAAAAAAGGTACAATATGCTTTCTCTTATTGTGCCAATTGACGAGTGATATGGGATAAAGAAAATTATTTGCGGTATATTGAGATACAAGTGAAAGTATATACATAGTTTGCAATAAATTGAAATGAAAAAAATCAGAATGAATATTTTTAATATTTACTTATCGTTGTTTTTAATATTTTGAAAAAATTTTTCCAAATTTAATGCGTAAGAAATAGTTTCTTTTGTCAAATTAATTTTTAAATTCTCAATCAAAAATCTATTTAACAATTTTTTCCATTTAAAAATTAATATTAAATAAGATGATTCAGTCATTGGAATTTTATGATCGTTATGTTTTTAACAATCGATCAAGATCAAGATTAACTTGATTTGATCTTAGATAATCTTGTTTATGCTTTTCGATTTTTCAAGGTAGACTGGTTTCTGACACGACACTAGGACCACGTGATTTCATTAACTACCAGTATCCTAACATTTCTGTATTTTTCCTTAATTATTTATTATTTCTATTTTTCAAATGTTCGAATTATCATATTTTTCTTCGTGATAAAAATATATTTTGTTAATCTTTAACGTAATATTTATACATAATAAACTTGGTAATGAATTTATTACTCATTAAGCTTATTAAGAATATCATTAAGCGAAACTATTATGAAACTAATAGAATATCTTTATCGGGAATAAGAAATTAATTCAAAAATTTAATTTACATTGAGATTGTGCATTTTCCTGAAGACATATAGATAAGTTAATTCATTAATTATTTTTATATAAATATAAAAAATATAAATCTTCAAAAAAATTTGATGTTATTCAACAATACATTTTTTAAAAATCTTCTTATCAATATGCGCGAATTCAATTACACATATAATTAGGGAAATATAGAAAAATAATTAAATGATTATATAATGTTATATAAATAATTATGTAATATATATGCGTTGCAAATTATGTTATTTATATTATGTTTACATTTTATGTTATGTTTACATTTTATATTATATTACATTATATTTTATTCATGTTATGTATTATAATTATTGATTTTTATAAATTCATTAATTTTCAGAATTTTATAAATTTTTATGGAACCTAATTATCAACATTTATACGAACTTTTGAATTATAATTATAATTTTTGTTATATTTGCACTATATTTTAGATATTATATCATATTATTTATTTATTATATTTTATATAATTTTCTTCGATGTTGAACTCTGTTACTATACATTTTAAATATATTGTATGTTATTTATATTTATAAACAATAAATTAAAAGGTTCTATTCTATTCGCTAATAAATAAATAAATGATAGTTTATAATAACTCCATATTAATTGTCTTAAAATTGTTTAATTTTATAACATTATATTTCTGGAATATTATTATTATTCTAGAATTTTCATTTTGTAATTATAATATAAAAAATAATAACACAGTAATGTAAATTAAGCTTATAAATATTGAAGCTTAAAAATAAATACATATCAATAGTTCCTCTATATTATTCCAGATTACGTTCGTATAACATATGTGTAATATGACGAAACAAATTTCAATCATAATAAAAAAAATATTTCTTTTATAATAAAAAATAAACAAACATAACTCTATATAACAGTATAACTCTATAGTTCGTTATTATTTAATTAATTTTCCAAACAAATGATAAATAAATAAATTTTTTTCCTTACCTTATCAGAAAATGAAAAAAATTTTTCATCTGAAATGGTCGATTGATCTTTTGGTATAGATTTCGCATACATTTCGATGAAAATTAAATTTTGTCAAAGGTTTTTAAAGTCGAATCGTGATGATCACGATTTTCACAATGCAAATGTCTTAATGCAACTGGTTCTTGTTGCGACGTGCTTAACAGTTTTAATAAGATGCCGCCGTGTTCTCGATTGAATTGAGATTTAAATATTTTAACGTCAATATTGCAAAAATATGTATGACTACTTCATAAAACGATATCGAATGATTGAAACGTACAATTTTTTTTTTTAAATTATTATCAATAATTGATTTCATTATTTGTATTTTTATTAACTACAATATTTGATTTAGAATTATTATGTAAAGACAAAGATTTCAGATCTTTCATTTATTAGATAGAAATTGAAACTGTGCAGATATTCTTGAAAATTTTTCTAACGATACGAAGTCAAATAAATATTAATTAAGAATGAATTGAAAGAATATTTTTTATATCTGTGAAAACATTTGAAAAAATAGTAATAAAAGGTAATTTAAAACAAAAAGAAATACAATTACAATGTTGAATGTAATTCCAAATAATAAAGTTTAAATGACAATTATGAGAATTTCTCATTACAAATCTATTTATGAAAATACAAATAATAATATTTATTTATATTTAACATTTATTATATGTATAAAATTGATTTGAATTTTTTTCGAATTCTCGAATTATGAAAGTTTTTGCTATTTTTGTAATTCGAAACTCTCGAAATTAGAAGATAACTTGCATAAGAAATCAAAATTTGTTCAAATTTTAATTCTTAATAAAAAAATAAAATATTTCGAGTTTCGAGAATTTCGAGAATTTTGATAAAAATTCACACAAAATTTCTAAAAAAATATATTTCAACCGATTATCACTTTAAAATGCATCAAACAATAAAAATCATCAACTATTCAACCATTTTTTCCCCTTTCATCAATTCAAATATCAATTATATCTAATCAAGTCACAATTCCTTAGCAACAAAACGATCAAACACGATCTTGATATTTATTTCAATATAACAAACTTTGTGTCATTGAAAAAGTTGACAATTTTTAACCTGCAAAATTAATTAATTATATCAAGTTTACGAGTCATAAAATACGCGTTTATAAATCAATTTAATTTACTTAAGAAAATCGTTAATCGATTATTGTCGGGAAATATAAAGAAAAAATCTTGAAAGAACGAAGTGAAAAGCAGAAAATTGTCCATAAAGATTTTCCAACTGCTTTTAACTTCGTCTCATTTCTCAATTCGTAATAAAATTAATAATATGTAATCAAATCAATGTAATCGAGCAAATATTTACCAAATATAAACAAGAATGAATATTCGAATAATTTTTGATCGGGCATCGTAAAAGGCCGCCCTATTATCAATGTTTGACCCTCAAGTCGCTTCTTTGCGATAGGTTAACATTGCTGCAATATAATACGAAGATGCTTGTATCGGTACCGCAATAAAGTGGCGATAATTCATGAATGATCTTTGCACCAAGAAGAGAAAGAAACTCGTGGAGCATGGTTAGTGGAAAATTGTGTTCGAGTTGAGTAGCATGGGAGAAACTTATTTTTCGAGAATAATATTGAATCGGGACGAGTAAATTGGGAGAATTGAAATATTCGAGGGAAATAAATAAATAAAAAGAGGATTAGAACGTATATTCGATAGGATTTCTGGAGATGTAGCGATGCCTTACTATTCGGTAAGTAGCACTTTTATCGATGAATATTTTTCTTTTTGATTTTCTGAAAATTATTTTTTTATTATTATTATTATTATTACTTTATTAATTTCGTGTTTTTTCTTCTTCTTAAATTTCAATCAAATCAAACTTCTTTCTGATTAAAATTTATTTTTATTATTTTATTTCTAATTGCTATGAAAATTAATGTCTTTTATCATCTTAAAACGATTTAACGCCAAATATTACTACATCTCTAAGAGCATTATCTTTCATTCTTCTTAGAAGACGTAATATATTAAAAAATTATCTTCCATCCGTATCTTTTATCTTAACGAGACTCAATGTTAAATTAGAATATCGTTAAAATTGTTTCACGTTTTATTGAGAAGATTCAATGTTATCAAAATAATTGTAAATTATTCTCCAATGAGATTAATATTTTTCATCTTCTTGAGCTTTCTTTTTAAATGATAAAATTATAAATATTTTCGAATTAAAATTTTCTTTCTAGGCACGAATACGACAGAACCGTGGTCGATCTTTCATGGATTGTCCTATCTTAAAAACAAATCGATTTGCGACTCGCGTCGTTGCACCATTGACAAACGCTACAGAAAGATTCTACGAAAGTAATAACGTGCAAGATTCACGGTCACCTTACGGGTGGAAGAAACGAGTAGGAATAAAACGAAGATGGCCCTCGACTTTTTCGCTGGATGCCTTGGAGGTAGATAATTCATTTATAATTGGTTTAATGTTTCGTAAAAGATAAGATAATTATATACATTACGTATATTATATTAGAGACCTTGCTACAAAGTTAATAATTTTTTTAATATTATCGACAAGAAGATACCGAGATATGAAATTTAAAGAAAAATGCCATTATGAAAATTAAACTCAATCTATTTTTTCTTCGACTTTTTCTATTGCATCCATCTATCATAATATTGTTAAAAGATAAAATGTTAAAAGATTTATTTCCATCTCGAAAAAATGAAAAAATTTATACTTATTCGCGTTTATTGTCTATTATTATATTTATTGTCTATATTTTCTCCAATCAATGATAACGTGTTTATCGCGAAGAAAGTGACCATAATTGATTGACAACTTTCTACTTGGATTGGATTGAATATTATCTGAATAAAGAGAAATATATTGCCTTGTTTCCGTAAAACTTTTATCAACAGATAACGCAGATGATTGAAAACACGAATCAAAATGGAATATATCTATTTTTAATTTTTCTTTTTTCGATAATTGACGCGATCCAAAAATATTATTGTTTATCTTTAATAAATATATGAAATCTTCGTATGTAGACAATACAATATTCGGGTAATTTTTTCAGGATGTGCTGGTACTTTGGTGGGACATCCTTTCGATACCATCAAAGTTCACTTGCAAACGCAAGACCATCGGAACCCGAAGTACAAAGGCAATTGGGATTGTTTGCGAAAGATAATCGCAAATGAATCGGTATTTGATAAATAAAAATCAAGGAAATTAATAATCAGAGATGCATGTTAATTTGAAGCGAAACAAAAATTGTTGATCACAAACATTATTAACTTCAAGAATCGTTTAAAATTATAATTGATATTAGTTTTGATTATCAAATGAAAGGAGAAGAGGAAGTACAGAAATATAGAAGAATTTCTTCTTTTTTCCAATATATTTTTTCACATATTTTTTCTGAATTAGTAATTCGAAAAAATATTTTATTCATAAATGCAAAAGGCCTAATCATCACTTTTCTATAAAAATTTATTTCTTTTTTTATTAAAAATCCTATCCATTTCAATCAAAAATCTTATTAATTTCAAATTATCATTTCTCTTCTATCACGATAAATACTACTCATTCACAAATATCACATTCACAATTCTAAACTAAAAATCTCACTAACTTCAAAAATATTTCTCTTTCATCGTTAAATACCAATTAAAATCAAATCTCAATTAATATGTTTAATTGTCTCAGATAGCAGGTGTCTACCGGGGCATGTCATCCCCAATAATCGGCGTGTCATTGATAAATGCCGTGATCTTCGGCGTGTATGGTGAAACCCAGAGGCACATACCGAATCCAAACTCTCTAACATCCTGTTTTATATCTGGTGCCATAGCTGGCTTCGCTCAAAGCCCGATCTGCAGTCTCATCGAGTTAGCGAAAACTCGTATGCAGCTTAGTTCTTCGACTGGTCGACCTTTCAGAGGACCGTTGCAGTTTTACATGTACACGTACAAACACGAGGGATTGCGAGGTCTGTTCAAGGGACTTAATTGCACATTTATGAGAGAGATTCCAAGTTTTGGTCTATATTTTCTCACATACGAAACTCTAATGAGAAACCTCGATAATAAACCTGTTCCGACAATTTATATCCTGTTGGCTGGAGGATTAGCCGGCACCTGTTCTTGGGTCACAACTTATCCCATTGACGTGATTAAATCGCGAATACAAGCTAATGGAAATCGTTATGCAGGAATATACGACTGCTTCAGACAATCCGTGAGGAAGGAAGGTTACTCGGTTTTGTATAAAGGTATCAGCTCGACAGTGTTACGTGCGTTTCCTATGAATGCTGTCACGTTCACTGTGGTCAACTGGACATTCAAATTGCTTGGCGAAGATGAGAAGAAGAAGTCGAAAACCACAGAGTCTATCGGTGAGATTTCAGAACCGTGCGAAATACTTTTGGAAAAATGGAACAATTTCCTAACGAGCGCATCCCGAAGTATGGTTATTCATAGGTTATCGTATTCCACGCTGTCGTTGACATCGATGAACGAACCGAAGCTCGAGTGGGGCGTGCGCAACAGGCGAATGAAGGAAGGTGGTAAGAGCGGGGAATGGGGGGATAGAGGTAATAGAGAGGAGAAAAATGAGAAGACAAAGATGTCCAAAGAAAGATATTCAGAGAAGTATGACGAGAAGAGAAAAAGTTAAAAATTTAAAGTTATATACTCGTCTCGATATACCTTCCATGTGCTGATCGATATGCTTATCTTATCGATATAATCGAGTTATCGAGAAAAGTGTGATAAAACAGGGTTTCGATGGCTCTTATGAGGAATTTTGAAATTTGTATATTTCTCGAAAAATAGTTTTTTCAAAAAGAAAGAAAGGAGAAGGAAAATGGAATTGTAGTGGTAGTACATTGTTAGTTTTTAAGGGATCGAACAGTGATGTGCGATTGGATTGAAAGTGACTTGATATAAGATTTATATAGTGTTTTATTACAGGAGATTATGATGGTTCCATGGTTGTCATCTTTTCTATTAATATTACTTGCTGAAACTATTTATGGACTCTACTGGATCGAAATATTATATAAGAATTTAATTTTAATATATATTTTTAATATATTTATATAATATTTTTATAATATATTTAACTTTTATATTTTTATCGTCAAATAAGTATTGACGAATATAAGATTTGTAGAATTTTATAGAAGATTGATAATCTGTGAATTATTACTGTAGATGAATAAAATTTAGTTAATTATATATTACATAATGAGTTTTATTCAATTTATTTCCAAATTGTCTTACAACCAAATAACTCAGAGGCTTTAGTACAATAATTCATCAAGTAATGGTAACTTACGAATTATAGGTTATAGAACATTTTTTATAATTCTTATATTATAATTTTAAAAATTTTACTGTTATATAAGAAATTTTATCAATAATAATAATTTGTTGTCTTATCGTATAACTACTCATGACAGATATATAATCATTTAAACGATTAATAATTACTTTCTTAACGCTTACATATATCTGAATATATAACTTTCAGAATATTCCTAATTAAATAATTAACGTATGATTGAAATTTCTAATATTAATCATTTTCGTTCAAATTTAATTTCTAATAATCATAAAATTATTCTCTCTTTGCTTAACAATATAATGTTCGATCGATTGTATAAAAGCCAATTCACAATTCCAACCCTCGTCACAATAAAAACTGTCATGAATCTTGCTATCGAAGTGCTCATTTGTCAGAAGACAGTCCTAGACTGAACGGCGGACATGTAAGACCTATGTCACAGCCAGAGGCGACATTTACTCTCTTTTAAAATCACACAAAATAGTTTGTATCTGACTGCCACCCATCTACTCCTCTCCACTCCGCATCGTTTTCCTTCTTTTTAAATCTCCATCGTACAATTTCCGGTCTTCAAGTCCGTCCGTCCACGTGTCATAATCATTTTTGACACATACGAAATTGAAACGCGTATAAGTATCAATCAAACTACCTTCCCCCACATCGATCGTGCGTATCATACTCGACTCGTCGTGTGGTATCAATAATATTCGGGGTACGTAATATCGTCAAGATAAAAATTTCGTAAAAATTACGGCGTCCAATTGATCAAAAGCATTGACAAACGCGGGAAACTCTAACCTCTTGGACGATTTGAAAATTAACGAAGTCGCAAGTATTCTTTGTTCCACAGGTATGATTGTAATTTATTAATTAATCAGGATTAAATAATACGAACAATATTCAATAATATCAACAATGAAAAGGATGAAAAAATAACTTTTAAAAAAGAAAGAATTAACTATTTTGTTAGGTAATTTCTATATTACATATTAGTGGTAATAATTAATTACTAACTACTTACGTAAAAATGATAAAATTAAAAAATAATATTTTGTATTTTTTTCTTATTATGATTACTTTCTTTTTATTTTTTTTTATAAGTTATAAAAATATATAAATATATAGAATTTATAAGTTATAAAATTAATACAATTTAGTCAAATTCTCAAAAATGATCGCTATTCTTAAAGTTATATTATTTGAAATAATTTGATGGAATTAATTATAATATTATAATATTCAATGGAATAATGACAACTAAATGATAGAAACTGTTAATTGTTAAAATAAAAGATGTGTTTAGAAAATTTTCAAGCATCGTATAAACGGAATCGAGTAACGTGTATCCCCACCTTTGTCGTCGCGGATCCTCGACAAGATTCGTACCCGAATTTGGAGAAAATTTGATATGGATGTAGACTCAAACGAAAACAGCAGGGATATCGATCTATGCGAAACGAACACTCAACGATTGATTGCCGAAAGTGGTGGCCGATGTATGAGCACACAAGCTATGCAATCGCTTTATGATTTCCGACAGAACAATCTTCTTTGCGACGCCGTCTTGAGACTCGAGGATGGAGGCGTATTTCCAATTCACCGGGCCATTTTGTCAGCTTGCAGTCCATATTTTAGGTCTTGTCTAGTATGAGTTCAATCTATGCCTTAAATGACATTTTCTCTTTATAAAAACTTTAACTCTTTATTAAACACTTAAACAAACGTCTGGAAATATAAAATTGAAAAATATAAAATTATAAAATATAAAAAATATAAAATTTATATATTTTTTTTTTTACTTACTTTATATTTTATATCCTTATATCCTTTATCTTTTATGTCCTTATCTTTTAAAATTTATTTTATATTCTTAAAAATCTAGAGTAAAGTTTCATCATTTAATAGATTTTAAAGATTAATAAGAGAATTTGTATACGAAAAACTTATTTGTTCCTTTTTTTTGTTTTTTTTTTTTGCTATTCTTCAATTATAAAAAATAAAAGAAATTTTAGTTTCAACTAAAAATATAATTATCGAGCAATAATATGATTGCATTTTCATGACATATTTTTCCTTCAATAATTCTATTATTTCTGTTATTATTATTTTTTACAACTCGAATATCAATCGTTTATAGAACTTTATTCACAACCACATTACACTCGCGTGAGAAAACGGATGTCCTTTTGCCTGGTGTCAGCAGCAACATGATGAATTTGCTCCTCGAATACGCTTACTTGAGATCGATCAATGTGAACAATGAGAACGTGTGCCAGTTGCTGGTCACTGCCGATTACTTGAATATCTTAGGTGTTCTCGATTTCTGCTGCGAATATTTGAAACAGAATCTGGCGCCTGAAAATTGTATCAGTATCATGAGATTCGCCCGGGAACACTTTTGCAAAGGATTGGAAAATAGCGCCTATCGCTATGTCATGAGACATTTTGTGCAGGTTATTTTTTCTTGACATTTACTTTTTAACATCTTTAAATTAACACTTATATTACTTTTTTTTAGATTAGATTAGATTGTATGATGTTCATTGCATTTCTTTATAAAAATATTAAATACATAGACAATATTACATAGAATTTATTTAATTGATATTTTCTTTACCACTAAAAGTAACTCAATTCCTCTGTAAATTTCTTCATGAGAAAAATATATGACGTCACAATATCCCCACTGCTAAATTAAGCAAAGTATATCACGTGACACGATACGACATATTGGCTTTAGTAGAAGCCTCATCACGTGATATATCTCTAAAATATTAGCGAAAATAATATAATATAATTAAAAATAATATAATTAAATATATAATATAATTCTACTCATATTATTGTCATTTTTCATAATTCGACGAAAGTGAATTAAACGATTAACTTTTGTGATAGCCATGGTATCTTCTATATATATAAGAATCATCGATATGAAATTATACATTCTTCGAAATCAAATAACTTTTTTTCTGTTAAAACTTCTTTTCTGATAAAAAATAATCATAGAATAATTATAATGCAAAATACATTGATACAATTAATATAGGTAGCTCAACGGAGCGAGGAAATCCTCGATTTGCCGATTGAAGAGCTAACGACTTTAATCGGAGCCGACGAGCTGAACGTGAAAAGCGAAGACACCGTTTGGGACCTGGTATTGAAATGGATTGATTACGATCCTCAATCGCGGAAGGATTATATCGTAGATCTGATGAAGAATATTAGACTTGGCTTGTTAGACACGCAGTTCTTTCTTGAGAATGTGAAGGATCATCCGTACGTTACCGGGAACGAGGCTTGCCGGCCGATCATAATCGAAACCTTGAAATTCTTGTATGATTTGGAAATTATCACGCAAAAAGACGGAGAGGTACCGACGCCGAAAATAGCTCGTCCGAGGGTACCCCATGAAATACTATTCGCTATAGGTGGATGGAGTGGCAGAAGTCCTACAAATTTCATAGAAACCTACGACACCAGGGCGGATCGATGGGTCAAGGTGAGTGTAAAATGGAATAATATTAATATTAATATAATTTATCTGTTAAATTTTTCTTTTTTTAAGTAATTTTGAAAGTAATTGGAACTGGAGTCTTATTTCTCGTTAATTTCGATACTTTTAAAATCTTGATGCTGAACAATTGTTTGTCTTATTAATATTTAATCTAATCTTAAACTTATTTTAAATCTAAATTTAACTTAAATCTATTTAATCTATTTAAATTTAAACCAAACATAATCCTAATATATATTTTTGCGTATATTTTGGAAATAATGATTTTAATAATATAACCTTAAAATCAATCAGGTAATCTCTATTCTGAATAATTATCATTTGTTTAAATAGATGTTATTGCGTTTCATTAAAAGTTTAAATGAAAGTTGTTGTTATTAATATTATTAATCGAAAAATCTATACATTAATATAAATGATTGAAAATCAAAGGTGGAAGAAGTAGATCCGATCGGACCTCGCGCGTATCACGGAACTGCGGTAGTCGGTTTTAACATTTACGTGATCGGTGGTTTCGACGGTGCTGATTATTTTAATAGTTGTCGTTGCTTCAACGCTGTTACTAAAGTGTGGAGAGAAGTTGCTCCAATGAATGCCAGAAGGTTAAAAAAAATACAGATAATCTCTATCTCTTATTTCTTTTCATTTAAATATCCATCTTCTTATTTAAATATTTATCGTAAATATTAAAATTGAATAGTTTTCTTACAATTTGTTAATATTTTATAAAACATCAAATATTTTCAAAATGTTCGTTTTCAAAATTCAAATTATTAATACAACATTTCGGTATCTATTATTACACAATAAATATTTTTCCGATTATTTGAAATTGTAGGTGTTATGTTAGTGTTGCCGTACTCAACGATTTAATTTATGCAATGGGAGGATACGACGGATATTATCGGCAAAACACTGCGGAACGTTATAATTACAAGACGAACCAGTGGTCTTTGATAGCACCTATGAATTGTCAAAGATCTGACGCCAGTGCGACTACTTTGAATGGTAATTCTAATAAAATATATTTTGTTATATTATAAATTATATATTATGAATTTTTTTTATTCAATTCTTGCTTAATGTTTTGCAAAAATTATAATTATTTTTTTATAATATAGATAAAATTTATATCACGGGTGGATTCAATGGACATGAATGTTTAAATTCAGCAGAAGTCTATGATCCAGAAACCAATCAATGGACTATTATAGCTCCAATGAGATCACGTAGAAGTGGAGTATCCTGTATAGCTTATCACAATCACGTATATGTTATTGGTAATTATTCAAAAATTAATTATTATTTAATTAATACATTTTGAAATTAAAAATCTCATTCTGTAAAATAATTTTTATCTTATGAAGGAGGCTTCAATGGTATATCAAGAATGTGTAGTGGTGAAAAATACAACCCTGCAACGGATGTTTGGACACCAATCCCGGATATGTACAATTCACGTAGTAATTTCGCAATCGAGGTGATCGATGACATGATTTTTGCCATTGGTGGATTCAACGGTGTTACCACGATATATCACGTCGAATGTTACGATGAGAAAACGAATGAATGGTAAATTTTTTAAATTCTTCTAATTTTATATATATATATATATATATATATANATATCATATAAATTTTTATTAACAAATAAAATTTTTTTCCATAATAATATTTGAATTATTAAATTATATCTATTAAATTTATAATATAAGAAAAAAAGAATTCAAACTCTGAAGTCTTTGCTCAAAAAATTAATTTCACAACAACTATTTTTTACATATATCATCTGAAAAATCTAAAACAAATTTTTTTTTTTATTATTAGAAAATTATACAATTTTGATTTTTGCGTTCTACTTTAATACATATATCCAAATCTATTCAATTTCACGTTTTCTACAGGTACGAAGCAACGGATATGAACGTGTATCGTTCCGCGCTCTCAGCGTGCGTAATCATGGGTTTGCCAAATGTAAATGATTATATTCACAAGCACCGCGAACGTCTCATGGAGGAGAAGCGGCAGAAACTGTTAGCACTAGAGGTGCACCGCAGTCAACATCAACCTCAACAAGATCAAATGCAACAAAATAGTGAAAATTCGCAATTAAGCAACGAATTACCTATACCACCACCACCTCAAATGCCTCAGAATATGAACACTAATAATGAGAATCGACAAAATTGAAAAAAATATGTATTTTGAAAATATTATGTCGAGACTATAGGTTTTAGGGTCAGACGGACGGACGGTAATTAGGAGCAATAGAACGATGAATGTTCAAAGATATTAATTACCTTACGGTTATGTTGAAAGAAAATAGCGAAAAAAGTTAATGGCAAGTATATTTTCATGTGTTTTATATTTTCGATTCATTAACGATTGCTTAAGATATAACAATAACTCAACAAGTGATAGTAAGATTATCTCTAAATTTATAAAATTTATAATACTTTTTGAAAACAATGATAAAGAATAAGTAAAAGTAAAAGTTAAAAGTATAATTCTAAATTATTTGTAAATTTTATTTTATAATAGATTTATAAAATTAGGAAGTGAAAAATTAGAAATTTTTTCGTTGTTAGTTCATAAATAATTTTTTTTTATTGTAAAATATTTTTCTTTCAATATAACCGTAGTTTATTTTCAAGTTTCGAATCATAAAATAAATCGTCAGAAATAAGAAAATGTAATGATGATAAAGAGATTCATGCAGAGTTAAATATCCTGTTCTCAACAATAATGGAGGATGATTTTTGAAACGAAATTTTAGAATCATTGTACTGGAATAAGAATGTGATTTGTTGAAACAGGATGATATTTTCGGATTCGTGTTTACCGGAATTTTATTAATCGGGACACGTTTTATTTTTATACAAGACATGTTTCTATTGGCTGTTTTTGTGATACAATTTTGTACGAAGTTTATTGGAAGATTTTATACATATAAATGAATTTTGAGAGCCGATTATAATAAAGAAGAGAATGAAAGAACGATTTTTGACATAAACTTGTTATTGACACTAATGTTGACAAAAACTGCTGAAATGGAACTTTACAACAATCAATAAAAAAAGTATTGGTAAATTACATAGTTTTGCTTTTCTGTCAATATGTCTTAATATAATATCTAATTATATATAAATGCGAATAACTTTAATAAAAATTTAAATAGTATAACCATCAAAACGAAATTAATCTATGATCTCGATAAAAAAAATATAGATAAAGAGAGCAAATAGTAAGAGAAGAATAAAAATAGAATAAAAATTTCGAAATCAGCGCCATTTTCAGTGTGTCGCAAATGAAACATAAAACAAAAAAAAAAATAATAAAAAAAAGATAAAGATAGGATAAGAATTAACTATCAGCGCCATCTTTTGAATATTTTACTTTGTTTTTAAAAAGATATATATTTTTGACATTCAGAAGATGGCGCTGACACCTCAATTTTTGTCCTATATCTATTCTTTTTTCATTATTGCTCTTTTTATTTTTTTCCACATTTGCCTTACTCTTAGTGCTTAACCACATATGAAACATGATATCAATTCAATTCACATTATTTTAATATATAATAATTATATATTTTTTTATATTATTTTATAAACTTCTAATTTATATTTTTATTATTATGTTTTATAATTTATAAATTTTCATAATTTTAAACATATGTCATTAAATGATACATTTATCTTGTATAATCTTGTATTTTATCTGTAAATTCTTATATATATATATAATGTCTGTATGATTCGTATAATGATTTTATTTATTATTATAACGAAAAATTTTATAAAGCTTAGAACATATTCATTAGATATATTTCAAATTAAATAAACTAAAATAATTAAAAGTATATCTAGGAATTTTTATTCCTTTATTGGTCAACATGAATTGTAATACGTATATTTGTTAAAAGGTGAGAATAAGTTGGACACTGACTGATAACGGATAAGTATAATCGCGAAGTAGCCGTCAAATGTATAATTATTGTTGGTGATAAATTCAATGTTTTGTAAATTATACAAAACAGTGACAGAATGGTGAAGTAAAATTATAAATAGAAAATGGCGAAAATCGTGAAAGGATTGGAATCGTTATCTACAGTTTTAATATGTGAATATTGCGCTAACCTTTCGTTCAAGCAAATAGAAGATTTTATAAGGTGAGTCCATCTATCTATTTGCAATAAAAAAAAGTTGTAAAAATATCTTAAATAATTTTTTACTATTTTGCATAGATCATTTTAAACCTTCAATATATCTTATTCGTTAAAATTCGTTCATGTTTTAATTGTATGGTTATTGAATGTAATAAATTAATTATTTACGAATATTTTTGTGAATTAAATTATTATTAGAAAAGATATTATAATAAATGACGTCATTATAATAAATAATATATATGTAATTTTATTTCAGACATTTAAGAGATCTTCATTGCTCTAGAGAAGGAGGTTCATTTGTGTGCCTTTATGGTTATAATGGAGTATGCACTAGTCTTCCTGTGGAGGGTGTTTCTGATAAAGATTATGTAGCACATGCCACTAAACACGCAATAATGCAACAACAACGTAAAAGCAATGGTCAATTATCAGAGCCCTCTTCCTCATGGACTGTGTATTCTGCAGCACAGAATTTACCAGCTGTTTTAAATGATCCTTTCAAAGGAAAACAAAGTAACTTTTTAACTCGTACTTGGGGAGATGGATTTGTAGAAAAAGTTGATATACCTAAAAGTCCTTATCTTCCTGAGATAACAATGCAACATTTTGAATCATATTTAAAGAAAATTGCAAGGGTAATTAATATTAGTAAATTTATTTTAAAAATTGAAAGTATATTAATATATATATATA
>NW_006263456.1:121462-130175 GCF_000469605.1 Apis dorsata
AACTTTTATTTACAGAGATATCGAAAACATTCTCGTATGAATTTAAATGCCAATAGACCAATTACACCTAATGAATTGTTACAAAATTTTCCAAATTTAAGAAAGGTTAAACCATTAGGTAAAAATAATATATTTATATTATTGATAAAATAATATTATTTTATATAAAATTCTTAAATTAAAATTTTACAGATCGAATGCAATTTGATTTATCCAATATTCCAAAAATTTTTTTAACACCTAATTTAGATCTTTCTCAAAAAGATAATTTTTATGCAGTATTTCCATTTACAAAAAATGGATTATTAAATGAAGATTCTAGTATTGTTATAAATGTAAAGCAAATGCAAGAAAAGGTAATATTCCACTATATTACTATTTTCATAAAGTTCAAACATTAACATAAATATATTTAATTTTTACTTGTAATAGCTAAGTCATTATTTAGATATTGTGGAAGTTAGAATAGCAGAACAAGTTGCTTCTAAGTCTCAAGCATTTTTTCATGCTATGACTTCTCATGATGCCTTAATGGAGCAACTTACTCAAACTATTACAGTTTTAAAAGCCCTTAGAAAAAATATACACCAAGTTGATAAGTATCTAGTCAATGATTCTTTAGAAATTTTAAGGTAAATTATAAATTATTTTATATTTTTTTCAAATATTATATATACATTAATTTGAATGTATATATTTTCGAATAAATATATTTTCAGGTTGGAACGAGCGAGATCCAATCGATTGTTAGTTCAAGAAAAACTAAAACTTATGGCTACAGTACACCAAAGTCAACCAATGATACAATTGTTGTTATCTACACCAGATTATGTTGCAGCATTAGATCTCATTGCTACAACCCAAGAAATACTTTTACAGGAATTGAATGGAATACATAGTTTTAGGTATTATCTATATAAATAATATAAAGCTGATATATAATAAGATATAAAAATTAGATGTATTTAATTTTATTTTCTTAGGCATTTAAGTTCTCAATTAACAGAAATGGAAAAACTTGTTGATAAAATGTTATCTACGGAATTTCAAAGATATGCAACTGCAGATTTAAATAGACCATTAGGAGGAGAAAATACAGTTTTGGATGGTGTAAGTATATGTAAAATTTTTAAAAATTTTGTATACTTAGTTCGTAGCAAACAAACCGTCGTGCATCTCTTCCCAGTGAGATCATTTGTACATCCTCAACGAACAGGATAAACTTATTTCCATCATTTCTGGTCTTCTGCGGCAAAAACATTTTCAATTTGTGGATACTTACAAAGAAGAAGCTGTGACCACAGTCCGAGCTGTAACAAAGCAAAGAGTTATAGAAGCTTTAGCAGAGAGTGATTGTTGTAGTGATCAACAAGCTGCAGCTTTAGAAGTTGGTGGACTTTCTCTTGCGGAAAGATTAACTTTACTTCATAATGCTATACAATCTTTAACATTTCTTCTAATGCGAGTTAAGGTAGTATGTTACATTATATTATAACTATGTATAATAAAAATATAAAATTATTATTTTATATAAATTATAATTAAAATTAATTTAATTTTCTAAATATAATAATTGTTTGACATTACATGTATTTTTAGGCTGTTCATGATGTAATGCGAGATACAGTAGATCTTGCAGCTGGCCGAGTGTGTGATGGATCATTCGATGATACGATACCTGATCGTTTATTAACTCAAGCAGAACATTCGCGAGTAACACTTAAACTCAATGATATGATAACTTCTGTTTGTGATTATTGTCATGAGCGAATGGGAAATCTGCTTTCTGCAGGTACAAATGATAAAGATAAATTACAAAATGAAAAAGAAAAATTTAACAATGAAAATTCAAATAACAAACAAGAAGAAAAAGAATGCCAAAATTGGAATGATAAATCATCCTGGTTGAGTAAAAGGGCAACAACAGCTCAAGTATGTCAACTAGCAAATTTAGTTGAAAAATTCACAGAAACTTGTGAAAAACTCTGTGGTAAACAATGTACTGGATTACGTTCTGCATTTAAGGTATGCGTTATTCTTAAATCTATTTAATTGAAAAAATTTTATATTTATATTTTATAAATAATATATTTATATATAAATATATTTTCATACTTCATACTTCATATAGGCACAAGCTAGTAAATTTATTCAAAGATTTCATACTGAACTCAAAACAAAGCTTACTCTTTTATTGGAATCTGAGAGATGGAAACAAGCTGATGTACCACCGGAATTTCAGTCATTAGTAACATATATATATGAAAATAAAGCTTTTCCGCCAAATTTATTTAAAATTGATGATAAAGTTAAAAAAAGTAGTATTCAAAATTTTATTATGGTGGGAAATGAAAAATATGCCGTTGTTGGAACAGCTTTAATGCTTACACAAATGATTCATGAGTATTGCAGGTAATTTTTAAAATATTAAATGTAATATACGAATATTTTAATTTTATAAATATTTCAATAAATGCTCAATAAAATTTTATTTCTAGAACTGGCAGTGAATTAATTGCTTTATCAGGAACAATTGGAAGACATTTAGCCGAATTACTGCGACATTATAATTCACGTTGTTGTCAACTTGTTCTTGGAGCCGGCGCTATGCAAGTTGCTGGTTTAAAAACAATTACCAGTACAATACTTGTATTAGCGGCACGAAGTTTAAAATTAATTTTGTGGTTTATGCCTTTTGTTAAATCACATTTTCAAGGTAAATTTAAATATATTTATTAAATATTAACTTATTATATTAACTTATATTAAATATAATTATTTAATATTAATTTATATTACAATTATAATATTAATGATAAAATTTATTTATAGCATTTGCGGAACAAAATTCTAATCGTGGACTTGGTGGATCTAATATAAGTGGTGGCGTTGCTTTATTGGATAGTGTTGAAAGAGATATTCGTGCGCATGTGAAAGAAATTGAAAGCAAAATTCTAACTATTGTCGACAATCTATTGGGGGGTCAAATATCGAAATGGACTGCAAGACCGCCAGTACCATCGAAATCATTTAGAAATATTTCTAGGTACAGTATTATATAATTTAATTTTTTTATTTATTATAATCATTAAATATTTAAAATCGTTAATTACAGTTATTTAATGAAATTACATGAAGCAGTTTCGGGAATTCTCCCAGAAGTTGAAGTACAAACTTTATATCGTACAGTAAATACATCTTTCAAAGAAAAACTTAGAGAGCAATTAGTCAAAATGAATATAGTGAATAATGGTGGTCCACAACATGGTGTAGTTACATCTGAATTAACATTTTATGTTGAGGCATTACGAAAATTAAAAGTATTACCAACTAATGAGTTAGATGATAATTGGATGAGTGATATATGGACCAGATAACATGCAGAGCGTGTAATATATTGCATAATAGAAGCAATGAAACATTGTAGAAAAAGGTGACTAATCTTTATTACAGTCTTCCTTCACATGCGTTGCATCTTAATGACTATTAATGTTTTGATGAATTTTTAATGATGTGGCTTGTATTAAAATTAACCACATATTAATGTTTATAATTATTTTATTTATAAGATTGTATGGAATGCAATGGTTTGGTAATATTAATATAAGGAATTTCTTAACAGCATTTTTATAAAATGCTCTATATTCGATATTTTTGAAAATATGATTTTGAAAATATGTGTAAATAGTAAACAATTTTCTTTAAGAAATATGATGTTACTTGTATTGTTTATTGATATTTTAATACAAATTACAAGTTAACTTAAATTACACATATTTTATGTCTCCCAAATCTTGTACGCCATAGTGTTCAAATGTAAAATTTCATACATAGGTCTGAATAACTATACAAAGAAATCTATATGAATAGTAGAAAGTTATTTTTTCTTCCATACCTTTAAGATTAAATATATAAAATTTATTTGCAATTGAATACAATAGTAAACATACTAAACATTTGTTATTGTTATTTATAAAATAATTCAAATCAATTCATTTTTCTATGATTGTTTTTGCATTATTTATATTTATATTTGTTTTTTCAAAATTGGAATCTTTTTGAAGATATAATACATAATAAGAAATTAAAAATATATACATTTTGTTAATAAAATATATGAAGACCTAACATAAGATATGAAAGATGCAATATGACTGCTTTTATTGTTGTGTTCATTGCTTAAACTAACTGAATGAAGAGTATTGTCAGATAAATTCTGGCAATAACTATTTAACATTTTTATATATTGTGTACTATTTGCACTAATCTGTTTTTATTGACAGATTATTAAACTAGTTTCTTAATAGTAAGCATATCTTACTATTATTTAATAGAATACATTAATATGAGGGTTTTTATCAAAGTTTTTAAAATACCCTATTTCTCATACTTTTGTGCATATAAATATATACATATATGTACAATATTGTAATCTACTATTACAAAAAAAACTGGTTAATAATTCACAAAAAAGATAAAAAAATAATCTAGTTTAATAATATTAAATTTTTCATTACATGTGTTTATTATTATTTAAAAGAAAATTAAAAGAATTACATAATTTAAAATTGCAATTTTTGTAATATATTGTAAATATTTATTTTATCCTCATAATCAAGATAAAACTATTAATTATTCCTATTACATTCCATTAATATTAAATTATACAATTATGATTTGATAATTATGCAATTATGGCATATTGATTTAAAATTATATTTATTTATCATAGTTTTAACTTATTATAAATCTTTAAGTATATGGTGCATTTCAATTTTGTCTAGTCCATCTTGTACATAAATAAAAATGCAACATTAATTATTTGTATTTTAATTTATAAATAATTTATTCAAAAAAGGTTTTTCTATATGGATTTTAAATTGACTTTAAATTTCATTGACAAAACTAATATTTTATTATTGAATACGTATATAAAAAAAAAAAATAGAAAAATTTAAATGTAATTATTTTATCATATAATAGATAATTTATTAATAATATTACAAAAAATTAGTAACAGCAACATATAAAAAAATTTTATAATGTTTTATATTTTTATATATTTTTACTACATTAATCGTACAAAATCAAAATTATTTCAATCAAACGAATATATTTATTTCTTAATTTTTATTCTTATTTTTTTGTTTTAATAATCAATATTGATGTGATATATTAAAAAATAATAGTTAAATAATAAGTTTGTTAAAATTTTTGAATCTTATTTATAATTTACATACGAATTTTTAAATTGAGCTTTCTGCGTAGCTATAACAACGAATATCAAAACATGTTCATAACCTATACCCAAAAAGAAGATACAAAATAAATATAAACTACTGTGCATTTATTATAGCAACAATAATTGTGAATAAATTTTGGATTAAAAACAAATGGCAGATCAAAATTCGTATGTATCTGCTAACCTTATATTTACATTATCAAACTTATAATAATACTTATATCTATCGTAAAACACAGTTATATATTAACAATAATTATTATCTTATTGAATTGTTTATATTTATAAAAATCAAAACATATATTACGTGATTATGTTTTAGCGAAGAAAATGTTAGAGATATTGCTTTACGTTTTTGTTTAGAAGAAGAGCAACGACGTAAAACTAATCCTAATGAAACACACGAACGCTCAATTATCATTGTTGGTAGCAAGAGAGTCGTATGTAGTATATTAAAAATATTAAATAATATTAATACAGATTATATATCTATATTTATGAGAAAGAAATATGTATTCTTAGGGTAAAACTACAATCATACATCGATTTCTTGAAAAAGACGAAGCACCAAAACCAACTATCGCAATGGATTATTCTTTTGGACGTAAGGCTGGAAAAAGTTTAGTAAGTTTTTTAGAATACATAAAATATCATTTACAAAATAAATAAATATAATATGCAAATTTTTATCAATAAAAATAAATAATATTCAGATAATATTAATTCATTAAAAAATAAATAAAAAAACATCATTATTTTATGCAAGGCATGTATTATAATTCAAAAAATATAAATATATAATAATAAATAATCTATCTATTTATTAAAATTACCATAATATATCGATAATAATATATTGATACATATATTTCAAATATTTAAATTTGAAAAGTTTTATTTTATAATAAATATTATACAAATAAATAACATGACTTTTAAATAAATTTGATTTTACATTAAAAATAACATTAATCACTTAGTTTTACATTCTATTTCATTCTCGTTCTCCTTTATTTTTATTTTTTTATTTTAATTAAAAATATTATAATTTATATGATATAATAATATAATGTTAATAATTTTGAAAAATGATTACAAAATACTAATGAAAAAGAAAAAAATTAAATATAAAGTATTACGTAATGTACATTCGTATATTATGAATATTTAACTGTGACTTTAATAGTTATTTATTTTTTGTTATCGATGTAGATAAAAAATATCGTACATGTTTGGGAAGTAGGACATTTAACTTCTTCGTTAGTATCAGCAGCAATGACAGGTTCGTCTTTGACTCATTCTCCTCATCATGTTACGATATTGGTTATGCTGGACTTATCGCAACCAGAGATTTTATGGACCACGTTTGAAGAAGCTCTCTCAGTAGTGCGTAATGCAATGAAAATGAGTTATGACGATAAAATAATTCAGGAACTTAAAAAACAGCGTATTAAAGAACGGAAAAAAATTGTGGAGAGAGAAATTGATCCATTTCCAATGAGACTTTGTTTTATAGGTGGAAAATATGATCAATTTAAGGTATTTTAAGCATTTTTGACAATGTAAAATATATTATGCATTATATTATCATTATTGTATTTTTTTAATAATAAAAATTATAAATTATGAAAAAAATTTGAAATAGGATTTAGATTTGGATAAAACAGAATTAATCAGTAAAACCTTAAGAGCTGTAGCACATATTTTAGGAGCAAGTCTCTATTATCATTCTGCAAAAGATAAGTCTTTATTACGAAGAACTAAAGATTTGTTATCTTATTATGGATTTGGTATACAATTTTCGTAAGTTTTTATGCTATGAATTAAACTAATATAATAATAATATACTTCAAATTTGATATTGAATATTGAAATTGATATTTTTTTTGCATTTCGAAAATTATAAATCTTATAGTGATATCAAGTGTACTGATTTCGAAAAGCCATTAGCAATATTTGCCGGTACAGACTCCTTCTCGTCGATCGATTTGCAATTTCCTCAAACCAGACCGTCGGCTATCTTAGATACTATCAAACAGATTTATGTTACTCATATACCACAAGAGTCAAGAAGCAACGAAATTATCTTGGAGGATCCAAGTAACGATCCCAACTTTAATGAACCGATCATCGACAGATTACGAACTCAGAGAGAAGAGGTACATCGTTAAATAATTTAATTTGTATATTAGGAAAAGAAAAAAAATTAAAGATTTTATTTTTTTCATTTTTTTTTATAATTTTTTTTTACATATCAAATATTTATCAATTAAATTTTTTTTTTAATTTTATTTTCTTTTATTTCTAAGGTAAATATTTCAAATTAAAAACTATAATAAATATGTTCTTCTATATTATCATCTTCTATATGTATTATAATATAATGATTTTTTAATCTAAGATGAAAGAGTAAAAAATAATCTATTTACAGGAAATAAATATTCTTCTTCAGGATATGTTAGAAGGTCGAATAGCTCAAATTCCTATTCCGGATCCATCATAGAATTAGATAATAATAGATAATAATTCGTTGCATGGATTTAATATTGTACGTAAAAAAAATTTTTTAAACAAAAAAAAAATTTAAAATGCATTTGTTATATTCGATCTTATTAAGATTTTTATCAAGATTCAAAAAAACTTCCAAATAATTCCTGATTTTATTTATATTTCAGATATTTCCATTTAAAAATGAGTAACAATAAGATTATAACAATTTATACATAGATACAAAGTTAAACCATTTTATAATTATTTAGTTTAACCATTTTATAAATTATTTTTTTTTTAAATTAATTGATTAATTTAATTGATTAATTGATTAATTTAATTGATTAATTGATTAATTTGATAAAATACATAAGATAATTCAAAATGGATTAAACTTAGAATAACTATTTGAAATAATATAGTATAAATAAGTATAGCAAATACAATAAAATAATTCTTACTATTATATTCAAAAGACGTAGCGGACATTGCGAATTTTATCTTAATGTTACATTTTCAGACAGATTTATTTCATTGAAACTCGCATTTATCGAAGTAAAACGAATAATCTCGGAATCAATCATTTAAATACGATGTCCATCCTCCGTAGAGATGAAATTACGTGTTTTCGTGTCATCGCGCACGCGTCTATTCATTCGCCCTTTCTCCAACAGTGGCTCACCGTGAAATCGAAGGGTGTACAGGGAGAGCGGGAGTAAAGTGGAAGGGTGGGGAAAGTGTCGTCGCACGTCTCCTGATTCCTAACGGCAGTAGAATAGTGCGCTGATAAGAGCAGCGGCAGCGAACGGTGACGCGTGCGCGTTACGGTGCGATGCGCATGCGCGTCGAGGTACACGGGTCGCTCCCGATACGCGGATAGTCGGAGTCGAGCGTTTACGAAAACGGGATCCGACTGGGGGGGTTTTCGCTTCGTCGCGGGCCTCTCGCTTTCTGGCCTCGGTTTTCTCAGTGAAAATGCCG
>NW_006263456.1:130415-134842 GCF_000469605.1 Apis dorsata
AGGCGCGCGTGCCGTGTGCTCTGTCCGGGCTTGTCGCGCCCCTGCAAAGAGCCAACAGTCAACTGTCCACACGAATTTTTACTGCGTTACTGATTCTACTGATTCACGGCTGTTATCTTTTCGGCGCTCTTGTCATCTCCCTCCCTTAGTATCTTCTCTGTCTTTCTTCTTTGTTTATTCTCTTCCTCTTTCCATACCGTATCCTCTATCCTCCGCGTAATTCGCGCGTTTTTTTTTTCTATCTTGTCACCATAGATCAGTTGTTCTGTACTTATCCCCTCTGCCCAAACGACACCGCAAAATTTAATAGTGGGAAATCGTGTCGTTGTAGAAGTGCCGCGAGTTTCGTAATCGTCTATCAACGAAGTTGCACCGGCGATTCGAACAGGTGAGTCGAAAAACAAGATTCATACCGTGTCAGTAATTGTTTTCCTTAGATTCCTGTCATTAATCAGTACAGCGATTACAACGAATTCTCGTAAATCGATAAAACTGAGAATTGATTCGTCGACTGACACGATATTCGAAATGTATATCGTGATGATCATAGACCGCCCCCTCCCGCGACTGTTTCTCGCGGTTATCGATTCCGGTGTGAACGCGCCCTGTCTGGAGTTATCTGGTTGTCTTTCTTACGCGCATCTTTCTTCCACAGGATCAAGTTTTTTGAATGATCAATATCGAGCCGCGTAAATATCGTTTACGCGGCCTTTTCGTTCTTTCACCGTTTCGCATACGTGTGGATAAAACTTAAAGGCTTCCTCGAGTGCGTTCGTGAACGCGTGTCAGCAATTCGAGCGTGATTTCGGTACCGTAGCTTGCAAGCAAAAGGTAACGAGCCAATAATACGAATTAATTACACGCATCGTGACGGCTGACAGTTAACGCGAGTATGAACATTGTGGTTGTATTAATACAAACATTGTGTTAATACGAATGAATTGTGAACATGCATATTTACATATATGCGTTCTATTTTTCGAAGAATTTATTTGTTTAATTTTGAATTTGTACACTCGAAATGTATTCGTCTCGAATTCAGTTAATTCTTGGTGTGTCAGTTTACTTTGTTGTCTGCTTCGGAAGTAGACCGAATAGTCTAACATATACATGCATATATATGCATATTTTACATTTTTAATTCGATTTAATTATACGATTATATGAAATATATTATATGCATAATTATATTTGTCAGAAAAATGAAATTGTATATATGTAAAAATGTCAATATTTTTATTAAAAATTTTAAATAATATATATTATAAAAAGTTTTTGAAATGTCGAAATATATGATTGAAAGATAGAATCTTTTCATTAATCTTTCATATTTTTTATCATTTTAATAATACTGCATTTAAATATGAATAATAAATTATATATATAAAATATTGGAAGTTTTTTAAAAATTTATATACATATTCATTGCATCCAAAATCATATATCGTAGTGATGAAATTTCATCTGTGATATAATAATATTTTTATTGACTACATAAGTTATATAAAATTTCATTTGTTATATAAAATAATAAATACTTCCGAATTATCGATTTTATAATTATTTTAAAGTATTTTATTATTAATTTCTTTATATAAAACATAATTAAAATTACAATATTATTATAAAATCTTTACAATTTTTTTTGTCCAACAAAGATTCAAAGATAAATTTGATAGTTTATAAATATAATAATTTTATATTATGAAATTTCAGTTGTTAATGATAAAATGATATATTTATGACTTTCGATATATCGTAGGAATCATGCGTATTAAGCATATCATATAAAATATAGAAAAAAAAAATACGAAGATTTTAAAATAAAATGAATATCGTCAATGATTAAAAACAGAATTTTTTTTTAAAACAAATTGAGATAAATATATCTTTTTATTTATTGATAAATAAATTTGCATTTACGAATCTTATCATCAGTGTTATAAAAATAAATATTTTTTTATAGCTATTTTTTTAGAAATATTATCTTTCGAATAAAATTTTCAGATATTTATTAAATGGTTCACGGAGAAAAAATTATACTTGTGATATATTCTTAAAACTTCAGTTTACAATAATATATGTGTTATTTGATTCAATGTTTTTTAAAAGAACAAAAAATTCAATTGTACATTCAATTTATGTTACATTTTGTTTTTGAAAAGTTCTTAAAAATCAGCCACTATTAATCTCATAGTAAAGATTAAATCTCTTATTTTCAGTTGGATGCTACGTTATGATCTTGTTGACCTTGATCTTTAAAACGGGATTTGCTTGACATCAAACAATTTTGTTTCTTTGTTACACAGTATTCTATGAAAATTATATGTTCATATAATTATACAATTCTATTTCACATATTCTATTTCAGCTTATAATTTTATAGATATAATTTTATATTAGAGTTTTAAATATATAATATTCGTTCAAAAAATATTAGTTTATATATTTATTTATTATTTATATATATATATATAATATTTTTTGCTTATCTTAAAATAAATTTTATTATTGAAATAATTAAAATTTGATTTCTCTTAAACATAATTTTAAAAAAATTATGTTTAATAAATAGTATTTTAAAACATTTTCTTGTTCTTCAAGTTGTTAAATATTGTTTAACAATATTTAAAAATTTTCTATTCCTTATCAATGTATTTTTTCAAAAATTTTATTTACATAAAATATATAGATATTTATCTATTTTATTCTGCAAATTTATTCTGAAATTTTATAAATATCTGTAATATGTAATATTTGTACTAATATATTTTAATCTTTAATCTTTTAATATATATATTTTAATCTTTTATAAATATATATTTATTCAATTTTAATCTTATTTCTTATCTTTTTAGAAAATACAATTTTCAAGTTAATTTTTATACTCTTTCAATATATCATTCACAAATTTATTCAATTTTTTATTCATTTTCTACTAATTCATATTATCACTCGAATGACTCTGATTTTCTAAGTTTTAGTTTTGTAGAAAAAATTATTCCACGACAGGCTATCTATACAGATATCAGATAGAAATCATTTCGATTTCATTGGGATTTATCGATTGCGCAAGTAAAAACGATGTTATATCTGTGTACGTGTATATACGAGAAATTTGTGATAGTTCATGGGCCCGACTCATGCAAGCCGTTGATAATGCATAATAGGTACGTACCTGGTAGAACTAAATCGTCGGAATAGCAGTGCAGTACTCGATCAAACTTTATAAAGATTCTTAATATTTTAGACTTATAAAACTTATTTACAAGTAGAGAATCTCGATTCGATAATTTTAAAAATAATAATTAATTTTATTTTATTCCTTCGTTTATTTGTAGATATAGATTCTTTTATTTAGGATAATAAAATGAATAGAATAAAAACTGATAGAATACTGATTATGTGATAGATTATTAAATTAGTGATAGTTATTAAATTATCATGAAAATCATGATTATTATAATTTTTTTTCTCCTTGCTATTTTTATTAATTTGTTTTTTTTTTCTTTAAGATATTTTAGATATAAAATTTTGTAATTGTATTTTTTAAGAAATTATAACATAATCAAAACATCATATAAAAAATATATTTATACATGCTTGCATAAGAAATAGTACTATACAAGATTAGAAATTGTTCATTATATTTTTAGTAGGACAAATATAATGCATCGTGACAATGTCGAATGTCGGTCGATGTTAAGTATAGATTTACTATTTTACAGTCAACTTTTTTACTAGTTTTCATATTCTTCAATTATAACTCTTTATTGATTACACGAACTATATTAGTTAATAGTAACATATTACTTACTCGCAACAGAAAGCAATCATAGATGTATGATTTCACGAAATGTTCAAGATATTTTTGTTGAGTTTATATTTGTATTTCTTAAATATTTTAAAATATTTTAAAAGAATAGTTGATGAATATTCAAAATCCTAATGATGAAATATTCATATTCATATTCATAATTTTATAAATCCATTCAGCTTAAAAATTATTTATTTGTATTTTATTTTTTTTGTATTTTAAATGTTATTTTATCTACAATGCAATATTGAATTTTGTTATTATATTATTGAATTTATATTAGAAATTTAATAATTTCTACAGTAAGTTTCTAGTTTTCAAGTATCCAATGTACAGTTTCTAACTTTGAGAAAAGCAAATATGAGACTTAATGGATATTCTAAATAATAGAAGCAAAGTTTCTATTTACAATTAAATGATATTACATAAGTACTTACTGTATATTTATTATATATAATTTAGTTTCTTGTAATTTTATATAAATTAGAATTAAATGTCAAAGTATTTATATTTTTTAAATATTATTTTATATATTTATTTTATACATAATTTTTTATATCAAATATAAAATTAGAAAATAAAATTAAATTAGATAAAATAAAATTAGAAT
>NW_006263456.1:135174-136921 GCF_000469605.1 Apis dorsata
GAAAATAAAAATAAAAAAAAAATCTTATTTTATTATAAAAAGAATCATCTACAAAGGAATACAAATAAAAATTTGAAGAATTAAATGCCATTAATTGATATGATAATTATATATAACGATAATGATAAGAATCAGATTTAAAAAAAAAATGATAAAGATAGATGTTAAAAAATTCATTTGTAACGAGAACTTTTCTAAGCGATGTTTATTCCTACGCAAAAATGAAAGGTGTATATTAATTTGCAAGTGGTCGTGGTAAGGGAAGGGAGTTGACAGTAGAATTACGAAAGAAAAGTTCTCTGAACCTGACCGAAGATGGTAGTGAAGAAGGGGCGGTGTAATCATTGTTGCTTGTTCAAAGATGTTCGATCAACTGTATCATTTTTATTTTTATACTTTGTATTAATTGCTATTTTTTTTTTCTGATTTGTAATCTATAGAATCATTCGATGATAAATTTTTTAAAAATTAAATAGAGATGAGAATTTCTCTATATTTTTTCAATGAAAATTCAGTCATTCCTTAATTCTACGCTCGAAATCGCAAAGAACCTCATGCAAATTCTTTCTTGTAATCGAGGGGAATTTTTTTCACGAATCGTGCGTTGATGAAGACTCAATGAATGGGCCGATAACGATCTTGGTGTGTAAGTGCGAACAAATTGAACAAATACTTTGAACGAGCTGTAAGGCACGTACATGCATGTGCCACGTGGCAATCGGGTCAATTGTATTCCATAACGAGGCAAATGCTCGTTATCCTCCAAACAATTCAGATCATTGTCCTAGGAAATGCTTTTAAAGCGTGGGACGTGCATTTGACACTTTAGGGATGAAATTTTTGAAGAATATTAGCTGTATTATACGTATGTTTAAGACTTGGTTCAATTCAATGAATCTTTCCATGTTCAAATTTAAATATTAATATTTATTTCTCTGAATCGAGACCTGATTATTGATCTTAAAATTATAAAAATTGTTTAACAGATTTTTTTCTTTGAAATCATTTTTTCAGTTATATAATTTTAATGAAACAATTTCCAATTCCAATAATCCGTTTATTTATTTACGTATGAACTATTTCTATAATTAATATAATAATAATTAATATATGAGATAAATGTATTTACATATTCAAGAAATAAGCAATGTGAAATATCACACATAATAATATGTCAAATTTATGAATCGGATCTAAATATGCAAATTTAATTTAACGAATTTCAACAATTTTAATAGATCTAATTAATATTATTTATTTTTTTACAATCAAGATTTTCAAACAGAATTTATGATAGAAATAATATATGCGTAGAAATAATCACCGTTCATTCGCAGAATTTAAACAAAGATTTTCGCGCAATAGGTGGACATCTCTATATTTTAAGTCAGCTTTTGTCTCAACGCTCTTCTCCCTATACAATCCAAGTTACAGCTCATCTCATTGTCCTCCCAGAATATTTATTAATCCCACATCCAATTGTACCAAGTTCATTAATTCGAACCTAGAATCTTCGAGCATCGTTTTAAATAAATATGCAGAGAATCCATTTATATATGGAATAAAATACATACCATTTATTGCACTCGTTGAATTTATACTTAAGCGAAAACTGCGCTCGCGTCACTTCAATTTCGCACAGCCGAGATATTTCATTCGCGACGATTGTTCTTTTCATCGTCGAAAAAATTTCATAAACCGAGATAATTCATAGCCATTTCAACGTATTCGAAAAAAAAAAAAAAAA
>NW_006263456.1:137082-149630 GCF_000469605.1 Apis dorsata
ATAACCGCTGCTCAAAGCACCGATGTCGGCCGTGTCTTCGCATATTTGCCATAGCCCCGTGTAAAGTAGTTTCAATATTACGGTGTTGGCACGCATTCGAGTGTGTTCCATGCGATAATTTCAACGGCACACGTTACTCACGACACTGTCTTTATCCCGTAACATGTGACATTTATTATGCCACATCGTGGATTCCTTCGTCAGTGTGTCAAACAGGTATTCGCGTGGCGGACTGCAATGCAGACTGTTACGGTATCATCGTATCCTTTCAATGCAAAACTTTACGAATCGGGCCGTTGGATGGAAAACGTTGCAATTAACGTGGATTCGCCGTGATCGTTCGAGGTTTCGAAATAGAAGAGTGACACGACACGGCCGAGTTTACGCGATCGATCATTTCGGGAATGAAATTTACTTATTCATAGAATTTCAAGTTTCCTGGATATGTATTAAGAGTTTGAAGGAAATTTTAGGAAAATGAAAGGATATTTTTTTCTCGTCCAAAATTCTTTGCAATTTTTGAAAATTTTTCGTTAATGGAATAAAATAATAATTCATATTTTTAATATACTTTTTAAATAGAGATTCTTCGTTGGATTGTATTTCTTTATAATTATTTGAACTACTAAATGAGATTTCATATGAAAGAATTAATTCTAAAATTATTACTATCTTTGCTTATTTATAATTAATTAATAAGTTTATCAAAACAAAATTATAAAATTATTTTTTATAGTATTTGATTGAATTTTAAAATAAATCTCAATAGTAGAAGAAATATAAATTTCCAAAGTTAACAAATTATACATTCATGCTTCTAGTACAAAGAAGACGATATTGTACACATCTTAGAAATTTCTTAACCAAAATTTATGCATTACATCTAAGATATACTCGCTCCCTGAATCGGAATTTCTAAAAAAAAGATTCAGTGAGAATAATCTTATTCAGCGGACGAAGACATTTCTAATAAGCAAATCACATTACTGTATTATATGAATCTATCTCAAAATCAATTATTCTAAACTTATTTTCGGTTTCTTTTCTGTACGCGTCATGTCTAACCTAAAATCTTCATCGAATTATTTTTCAAAACTTTAAAAGGATATAACAGAAATGCAATACTTCCGAGAATGGTTCCGATCGGTTGTCACGTCGCAAGTTAAACGGCTTCCTTCTCTTCCGTTTAACCATCATCGTTTTAGGATAGCGATCAAATTCGACGAAGTAACGGGCTTCTCCAAGGAGCATCGTTCCCTACTACACGTATACTAATGTATATTACACACTGTACAGTGTACAGTTGTCCGGATACGTGTTTACGTTACGAAACGCGTTCTCGCATTGCCGCGCAACCGTAAGAGCGTGACGAAAACCGAGCTACGTGGGTGACGGTCTGTCGTCCTCTCGCTCCTAAACAATCTCCATCGGCGACGGTTCTGCCTTTCACGCAAAATCGATATGTACGTGCAATCGTGTCCTTTGAAACATTCGTAGAAAAATTGAGTAGGAAGCCATAAGACGTACCATTGAAAATATAATGAAAATATGAAATGTGAAGATAACCTTAACCTTAACCAGATCCGTGCTTTACATATGTAAAAGAAAAGTGCTGCTAGCGCCTCTTATGGATTTTTTTCAAGATATAACTAAAAATATAATTAAATAATTAAATATTCAAAATATAATACTTCATAATCATGAGAAAGACTTATTAGAATTGATATATAGAAAAAGGAAAAATTACTTGCCAAATAAAATGTGCACTTAACTTCTTTCCACTAACCATTCTTAATTTTCTTTCCTTCTCCGAAAGTCTCCGATTATCCGATGGATCTCGATTCATCTTGGTCTTAATGGAACTTGGTCTGAAATTGAAATCTCGCTATATATCAAAGATGCGGTAAAAAATGCTAAAAATAAAAAAAGATGTCCATTTAACGAGGTTATACAAAGTAATATCGAAGTAGTTCAAGGCAACATATATAATAGAGAGAATAGAATTATCTTTCAAAGATGGAGGCAAAGTTTGTCGATTTGTCTATAAAAAAATAATTTAGTGAGTTGTAAGTTAAGTTTGAAGACTCTAATAGCTATCAAATCGATTCTGTATATAAATAACTTTAATATACGTGACTTACATTGAATATTATGATATTCAATTCGTTTCTTTCATCTATTTATTCTTCTTCTAAATATATATTTAAGAATTTATAAAATTTTTAAGCTGAAATAAGTATATAATTTTTCTGCGAATTAAATGTAATTTTTTTTAGAAGTAAATATTATTAAAAGAATTAATACTTATTAATGAATTTATTGAGAAGTTTTATTTATTTTGAATAAAAATTTTAATTAATTATATTTTTTATTATGACTTAAAATTAGAATATCATTCTTGATAAACATCTTAAATTATCTCTATAGAATAAACGCAGAGGATCGATATCGTTTTTATTTATAAATAATCTTCGTTTAACGAGAAATTTTACATTAAAATGTTTCTATTGAAATATTCGACTGATGCTTAAATTTACTATATTTTACTCAAATATTCGAAAATCTTTTTACAATTTTTAAAAAATATGATTTTGATAAAGTAATGAGATAAATCTTCTTCTCAATCAGAATATTTAAAATGTCACTTCTATATTTATTATAAATACTTTTGACATTTACATAATTATATTTAGAACACACAAGTAATTTTCCGTAATAAATAAACGATTCAAAAATCGGGTCACATAAATTTCTTTACAAAAGCAAATATATCATAGCACTTGAATCTCGATTATATATCATAGACGTTGTAAATTTCATAAGAAGAAAAAAAAAATGAGAAAAAGAGGTCGCGGTGTTTTGTGTTCTTTGAAAAAAAAATGGGTGAATCGCATAAAAATACACGATGAAGTAGCGACCTCCTTGGCTCCAAATGTGCTATTACGCAAATTCTCTCTCAACAAGTTCTATAACCCTGATGTTCACGATATGTACACACATTGCTTTATTTGTGTTCGAAATGGACGACAATTCAACGATATTCAAGGTTTATGATTTTTTTTTTTTCAATAGAAAATCTCGAAGATCGGTGGGAATACGAAGGATTCCTCATTGTCGAAAATGACTTTACCGATGGTTGTGATTCAATCTTTGGCGCTCGAGAAATGAGTAATGTTTCATAAACAAGACTTAAATATTGGCGATAAATTAAATTGTACGTAGGCGGTTTTGAAATAGCGAGAATATAGTAAAATGTCGATTATCCGACCACATAAAGGAGATAAAACGATTCTGGTAACAGGATTTTCGGGTCATTGATGCGGAAGACCAAACATGGGGAAATTGGATCATATGAAAGTTTGTTTTGGAAATTTAATAGAAGAAAAAAAAAGATATATATAAAATATTATAATTTACAATTATATGGTTATTTTATATTAATAATTTTTTTTTTTATTAGAAATATTTGCTTGAAATTTACTTTTTATCATATGTTTCTAGTAATTTAATAGTATTTTTAGTAGTAATTTTTTTTTTGCCAACTTATGGCAATATAGATTCCTAACTTTTTTAACTTGTTTAACTATATGTCATTAAAATCAATTAGAAAATCTTTAGATATTTCAAACATATATTAAAAATTATATTTCGTACATGTATAATAAATAAATAAAAAAAATAATAAATTATATATACACATATATAAAGCAATTTTATTCCGAATGATTGTTCATAAACTATTATTCTACTTTTTTTATAATAATATTAAAGAAAGAAAAATTGACGAAACAAAAAAAATTGAATTAAATGAATGTGAAAAGAATAAAAATGCAAATGACATTTCCACATTGTTATAAAGAATATAATTCGAGAGACATGGAAAAAGATAGGACAACACAGAATGCACAAGATGCAGTGCATCGTTACTATTCTTATTTAGATCATGGACTAAATATATGTATTTAGATCAGGGACGATATAATATTATACAATTTTGTCCGCATTATGAAATAGAAAAAAATATTTAGATTTTTTATTTTTCTTATTTTATATCAATCGTAAAATCATTATTAATTATAATTTTGATCAAAGAATTTGTTTTAATTATATCAATTAATTGTGCTTAAAATTAAGTACTATTCTTTTTATTTCCATTTATCTTAAAATGCTATCGAATAAAATCTCAAATCTCTTAAAAAATTTCTATCAAAAATGATACTTGAGATATTATTCTTTTTTTAAGAGCGAAACATTGCCATTTTATCGTTCATTGTGAAAAATATATAAGAACAAAAACAGAAAAGATACGAAAATTAACTTTATAACTTTAAATAAAGCTATCTTGTCTTGTACTTCTTGATGATTAAACACACATGAGAACACTCCGTCAAGGTAACCACATTGATCGAATCTCGACATCTATTTTAATAGAGTTGAAACCTTGCGCATTATCTATATCTTAATAATAAAGAAAATTCTATTTAATCAATAAGAATCAGAAGAATCTATTTAATCAAAACGAAAATATTTTAATATTCAGAAAAAATTCCCAAAATATATTAATAAAACTTCAATCTCGTGACTCAAAAAAGTTCGACTAGATATTTTGATATTCTCATACAATTCGAGATCCTGAAATAATCTCGATCCGATTATTACCGAATTTATCCGAATTTCTAATACCGCTCCATACGAACGAGAGATATTCTCGAGAATTACTTCTCATTAGTCGAAAATAAGTTTTACTTTCAACACAGTTTCACAACTAGCAAAAAATGCTCTGTTGAGAGTAACTTTCGAAAATTTCACTCTCAAATATCATCTTCCACAACATTCTAATTCGAAAAAACTTTCACGATCCGAAACAGTACGAGAGTGTTACGATCTCGCCCGATTTTGTCCGATCTCGCCCGAATCCTTCAAACTCTATTCGAACACATGATATTGGGATTATTTCAAAATGATTTTCAAAATGTTCACGTTGGTCGATATTGACCCATTTTTTGATAAGTTTTTGAGATACAAATAGAAATTTTCGATAAAAAAATAGACCTATAAATATTTATCGTGCATCGATATTTTTCTCTTTCGTCGTTGATCTACCCCGATCCATCATTATTTTTACACGAAACTGCTCGCCGTAGAAGATCATCTGTTTATTTATCGTTGGCAATTAAAACGTGTACGAGATCTGGTACATGTCAATTATGTTGGAAGATGTTTTCTGTTCATATCGGTGGTAATAAATTTAATCAAATATACACACAAAAAAAAAAAAGGAAGAAATTACTAATATTTACTAGTGTCGTGAACTATCTTACTATTGAGTTTCGTTAAAAATTATTTAGTTCGTTATCTGATAACGATAGAGAACAAGAGTTATTTAAGTTTTTATCACGTTTTATATCATGTTTTCATTTACTTTTTGCACAATTCATCGTGTTAACGGTAATTGCTACGTATCGTATGATATTTTATGCTTCAGAAAATTAACACATTATTTCATTATACGCTTATGAGAAATTGTTTTATACGTAATGAATTTTTTTTTTTTAAGAAGGATAAAAAAAATTTTATCGATAAAAATTGAACAAAATAATTTCTTTAAACTTTTGGTTTATTTATTAATAAAACCAGGGTTAAAGAAATAGCAATACTCGTTTTCACCCACTTTATCAAATTTATCCAACTTCAGAATTCGAAAGATCGTTGAAAAACAAAACGATTTTCCGCGCGATCGGTATTTCAGTTCTCGTAATTGCGCGGGGCCACGGATCTATATCCCTGTCCCCTATCGCAAACACGGTCGATATATATCCATTCGAAGCAAAAATCAATGGGCATAACGAACAGAGATTAGCGAGCGTGTCGGTCGTTTCTGCAAACGATCCGATCACGATCGGCCGTTGTCCACTAGATGACATTCGTTTTCTATGGAATTTCTCGCGAGAAATAAATGATAGGGGAGCAAATAAAGTTTATCGGGAATGGTATTGAATTATAACTTACTTGGCGCGGAGGATACCGTGATCACGAAGGCGGTTCCTTCTGGGCGAGGCTCTTCCATTGCACTTAGGTAGAGCTGAACCTTGCGAATACTCCTAATGTGGGTATGTCGAGCGCACAATTTTTGGTAGTCGGGACCTGCGTTCGCGCTGTCCCGGATTCACGAAATCGAAATATAAACGTGTTATCCAATTGTTTTTCAACCATGGCTGTCGTTGGACGGTGTGATGAGAATGCGCTCTATCATAAATTTTCTTAACCTTTTTTTCAGTTGTCAATTTTCAACATATATATATATATATATGTTATCATTGAATTGAAATAAATAATTCTTTGTATTCTATTCATTGAAAAGCAGTTGTAAAAAAGAATAAAAGAGACAGCTTTCGCTTGCTTTAATAAAAAAATAATTGTCAATATTGTGTAAAATACGTTACGTTATATTTTTTTATTATCGTATATTTTTATTTATAGATAATAACGATGAAATTACGTTAAAATATATTAAATGGAATAGTATAATAACATAATTATCGATAAATAAAATATCTTTGTATTTAATCGTCTTCCATTTTTCTTTCGTTCTTCCGTGGAAATTATTATTATATATTATTCACGTGGCTCGTTTAACTCGCGAAAATGAACATATATAAATTATTATCTTGGAAGGAATATTTTATGTTTCTATTTAAAACGGCAAATTCTATGTAACAGAGGGGGTTGTATCGATCGCCGGATATGACCCTGGCGGATGTTGAAATATTGTCGGAAAAAGGGGAAAAAAAAGTAAATAAAGAAATCTCTTCGCGAGATCATATTTTAATCTCACTGTGGAATAAAAATTCATACTATTTGGACTTTTAGAACGTACGGTCTTGACCATAATCTCGAATAGCGTAATAAATTAAAAAAGTGCGAAAAATAAAGAAAAATAATACTTTTACGAATAATTCCTTTTTTTAAAATAGATTATTAATGATCAACAATAAGTTTATCGATAATTTTGTTTAACTTTTTTACTCTAATTATTCTTATTTTTGTATGAAAATGTTTTATTGTTGCAAAAAAAATTTTTTTAATGAAATAATTTAATTTTCTTTGAACACTGTTTCAATATATATATCATATTCGTGATTACATATCATTATATCATTTTGATGATTATATCGTATTATTTCGTATTCAAAAAAAAAAAAAAAGTCTCAAACGAGACATTGGGAAGATAATTTTCTAACATTTTTTTTTATCCTGTCTCGTTCTTAAGAACATTTAAATTTGAAACGTGAAGTAATACTGTCCTCGAGAAAAGAGCAATTCTTCATTTTTATTTATGCTCAGACTATAGCGTGTCTCGCATATCTTGCGGTTTTAGCTTTGTGCGTGTAAGTGACATTTCCTGATATTACCAAGAAAAGAACCACAGTCATTTGAAACGGATAATAAATAAACCGCGATCCTTTATTCACTTTATAATTTATTTTTCGAATAAAAATTTTAAAAATCAAGTAAATAATATCTTACAGTACAAGACGTAATTTGAAAAGATGTTTCAAGGTTAATTTCTTTGTTAAAAAAAAATATTATTATTAATTTAATTTATTTTACATTTCTTTAATTTATTCCATTTTTAATTACGTATTTGTTGCAAACAAAATATTGTACACAATTTTCTACTAAACTTGATTGAATTTCGTTATCTTTCATCAAGCTTAATTTTATTCAAGGAAGAAACACCGTTTGCATCGAAATCATCCGATTGTCTTGTCAATCTCCTTATTTACATTAATCACTTAATTTTATTAGAAACCAAAGCCATTTCAGAATGGTGTAATAATTTCTTGAAATAAAAAATCAAGGAAATATTTATAACGTAATTTAAGAGATACATATGTACACTTATATGAAATATTGTAAAAAATGACAAAAAAATTATGATAATAAATTCGAACGAAATTATTTTTATCGAATATCTCTCCTTATCTCTTACTCGTCTTTCTTTTTTGCGATTAATGAAGAACACTATATGGTGATAGTTTCGCATCTCTTGTTAGAGGAAACGCAATGATGCCGGGAAAAACCTTGAAGGACGTGGCACGTCGTCTCGCGTGCCACTTATTTCTTTTTTTTTGGTATGAAGTACTTTCCTCTTGAGGATCGTGGCTTATCCTCCGAGGAAAAGGGTCTAACACAACGATCAGATGAACATAAGCAGACAAAACGACTCAGACTTCGTTAACGAATAAGTTAGTATCTCATTTCAGAGTTAAATTATTTTTCACATGAGATTCTTGAGAAGGTGGAAACTACTCATGACACGAATAATTGAAATTAGATTGATAAATATTAGAAAACATTTGATTCAAAGTTTTATCTTTAATATTCTGACTTTAAGGTTCTTCAAGTATTTATTATATAATTGTTATTGGTGATAAATAATATTGAGATGTTTCAAAATTTCAAGATTTAGAAATTTATTTAAATACTCTTTTTTTTCCAATAATACATGTGAACATACGCATCATTCTCCAAGAATAACATATTGTTAGTTATTTTGCAAAGTGAGAAATAAAATTAATATCATTTTCAAAAAGAATGACCATATTAGACATCATTCATTTTTTTACACACAATGATATCAATCTTCAAAATAAAGATCAAAATTTATCTAGTAAAATTCAAAATAATAATATTTCCAGTAGACAGTATTGAAAACATTATATTTCAATAATATAAATTTATTACGAACAATGACACATAGTTCAATTATTAATTAATAAATTCATCCAATTTATAAATAAATATAACTTAATGTATCTTTCAAACAAAAAAAAATATTTTTCATATTGGATAATTTATTCCATTTATAATGGAATAAATTAAGAACCATAACTAAAACATACACAAGGAGGCAAAGTAGTATTTGAGATTGGTGTGGTATTAATAGGTGTGTTTGAAGAGGATCCTCCTGTGCTGTTTGAGGATGGCACTCCTGTACTAGAGCTAGATGATCCTCCTGTGCTGCTTGAGGATGGCAGTCCTGTACTAGAGCTAGACGATCCGCCTGTGCTACCTGAACTTGGTTGTTCTGTACTAGAGCTAGATGATCCTCCTGTGCTCCTTGAGGATGGCAGTCCTGTACTAGAGCTAGACGATCCGCCTGTGCTACCTGAACTTGGTTGTTCTGTACTAGAGCTAGATGATCCTCCTGTGCTCCTTGAGGATGGCAGTCCTGTACTAGAGCTAGACGATCCGCCTGTGCTACCTGAACTTGGTTGTTCTGTACTAGAGCTAGATGATCCTCCTGTGCTCCTTGAGGATGGCAGTCCTGTACTAGAGCTAGACGATCCGCCTGTGCTACCTGAACTTGGTTGTTCTGTACTAGAGCTAGATGATCCTCCTGTGCTCCTTGAGGATGGCAGTCCTGTACTAGAGCTAGACGATCCGCCTGTGCTACCTGAACTTGGTTGTTCTGTACTAGAGCTAGATGATCCTCCTGTGCTCCTTGAGGATGGCAGTCCTGTACTAGAGCTAGACGATCCGCCTGTGCTACCTGAACTTGGTTGTTCTGTACTAGAGCTAGATGATCCTCCTGTGCTCCTTGAGGATGGCAGTCCTGTACTAGAGCTAGACGATCCGCCTGTGCTACCTGAACTTGGTTGTTCTGTACTAGAGCTAGATGATCCTCCTGTGCTCCTTGAGGATGGCAGTCCTGTACTAGAGCTAGACGATCCGCCTGTGCTACCTGAACTTGGTTGTTCTGTACTAGAGCTAGATGATCCTCCTGTGCTCCTTGAGGATGGCAGTCCTGTACTAGAGCTAGATGATCCTCCTGTGCTGCTTGAGGATGGCAGTCCTGTACTAGAGCTAGATGATCCTCCTGTACTGCTTGAGGATGGCAATCCTGTACTAGAACTAGATGGTCTTTCTGTGCTACGTGAACTTGGTTGTTCTGTACTTGAGCTAGCTGATCCTCCTGTGCTGCTTGAGAATGGCAGTCCTGTACTAGAGCTCGACGATCCTCCTGTGCTACTTGAGCTTGGCTGTCCTGTACTAGAACTAGATGAGCCTCCTGTGCTGCTTGAGGATGGCTGTCCTGTACTAGAGCTAGACGCCCCTCCTGCGCTACCTGAACTTGGTTGCTCTGTACTAGAACTAGACGCTCCTCCTGTCCTACCGGAACTTGGTTGTTCTGTACTTGAGCTAGCTGATCCTCCTGTGCTGCTTGAGAATGGCAGTCCTGTACTAGAGCTCGACGATCCTCCTGTGCTACTTGAGCTTGGCTGTCCTGTACTAGAACTAGATGAGCCTCCTGTGCTGCTTGAGGATGGCTGTCCTGTACTAGAGCTAGACGCCCCTCCTGCGCTACCTGAACTTGGTTGCTCTGTACTAGAACTAGACGCTCCTCCTGTCCTACCGGAACTTGGTTGTTCTGTACTTGAGCTAGCTGATCCTCCTGTGCTGCTTGAGAATGGCAGTCCTGTACTAGAGCTCGACGATCCTCCTGTGCTACTTGAGCTTGGCTGTCCTGTACTAGAACTAGATGAGCCTCCTGTGCTGCTTGAGGATGGCTGTCCTGTACTAGAGCTAGACGCCCCTCCTGCGCTACCTGAACTTGGTTGTTCTGTACTAGAGCTAGATGATCCTCCTGTGCTACTTGAACTTGGTTGTTCTGAACTAGAGCTAGACGATCCTCCTGTGCTGCTTGATTGCGCTGTACTCGAACTGTTTGGTTGTTCTGTGCTACTTGAATCAGATTGTTGTGTACTAGAGCTAGACGATCCTCCTGTGCTGCTTGAGGATGGCTGTCCTGTACTAGAACTAGATGACCCTCCTGTGCTATCTGAAGTGGACTGTGTATTAGAGCTAGACGATTCTTCCGTACTACTCGAAATTGATTGCTCTGTGCTGGTAAATTGTTCTGTGCTAGGTTTGCTTGTCGATGTAATCACAGGTTTTGTGATAGTCGTTGGTTGCAATGTACTTGTGGAAGAACTCGGGGTACTTGTGTATAGATTTTTATAACATTCTTTAATTTGATTTCTTAATGCAGTAATTTGTTTTGAAACATTTTTTACTTCGTCTATGTTGCAATTATTTAATGATATTTTCAGTTTTATAATAAGAGTAATAATATAATCATTTTCTTTCGTAGCTTCTAAAATATCCACAAGTGAATATTGTACTGCCTTATTCAGTGCCTATAATTATCATATAAAATAGAAATAATATTTATATTAATATTGATTTTCATATTTGATCTTATATTACTATTTTAAATATATTACTATTTTAAATATTTATTGCTTTTTACAATTATAAAATTTTAAATTTGTATATAATTTACATTATATTTATTTTATTAATAATAATATATTTTATTTTCATTGATCGTTAATTTATGATTTTTATAATGTCAATATATTATTGACAATATTCAATGTGTTTATATATTTTATGTAATTTATGTATTTTCTTATATTTCATATATTCTGCCACATTGAGGAATTGTTTGTATAGATTAATGAAAACAACAAAAAAAATTTATACAAATATATCCTCTATTTAACCTTTTATACGTTTTATTAAACGTATTATACGTTTTACTAAACGTATTATACGTTTTACTAAACGTATTTCTTATTTAATACACTTTTTTTGCTTATGTTATTTAAAAGATTTTTAAAATGACTCTCTTTCGAACAAATTTGAAAATGTTTTATCAATTATCAATGAATATTTTATATATAAATATATTTATATTGGATTACAAATGAAATTAATTAAATTATTTTTATTTTTCAATTAAGAATAATAATTCAATTAAAAATTATCCTAATATATAATGTTCACTATAATTCTAAAACAAGATTAAATGGAACATGTGTTTATATGAACTTTTTTTATTATTTTCACGTATAACTTCATTCCTCGAAGTAGATGCGATAGGATACTTTATGTACATATTATATATAATAATTGTTTTGCTTTTCATGGGAATTTATATATATAGAATTTTTCTTAAACTATTTTTTATTATATATTTTATAAATATCATTATATGATTTGATGTACTTACGTCATTTAAGCAATTCATGATTTCAAGTGGAAATTCGTTTATTTTTGTACACTTTGCCGCGTTCATACTAATATTATTGAGATCATTCAATAAGTTTCCAGATTTCACATCTATTTCAGCCGAAAGATGTATCGCTTCATTCAACTTCCTTGAAGTACAATTATTAGTCAAATCTACGAATTCATCGAATAAATGATCCAATTTTTTTTCTTGTGCATCGCAGTCATTACTGCCTTTTATTAGTTTCTTTATATTATTTAATTCAAAACCCATCTATTAAATAATAAATAAGAAATCATTTCAAAAAAACATATCGACACGTTCATTATATTAATTTATACATAAATTTTTTGCAAATTGATTTAGAGCACAATTCTTTTTTTCTTTTAATTAATTTAACAAAATTTTTTTAATTTATTCTTTCACTACCATATATATATATATATATATATATATATATATATAT
>NW_006263456.1:150261-151515 GCF_000469605.1 Apis dorsata
ATTTGCTACATAAAAAATTATTTAAACAAGAATTGTGATTTTTTTATAATAAACTTTAAAATGACTATATTGTAAAAATATTTACTATCATTTTTCACAAAAATATCAGATAATATATATATATATATATATAATTAACTGTGCAAATTACTTTTATTTTCAAATTATTATACGAAATATTTAATAAACGATTTGATCATATTAATACATCGCATACTCACATTTTTTAATATGTTATTGACAAAATTTCTTGCTTCTTTGTTTATTTTCTCGCTCTTTTTTTTCATCTCTTCTACAAGCTGTTTAGCTCGTTCCTTAGGCTGAACAAAGATCGTGTTCGCATTATTAATGATATGGTTGATCTTTTCGATAACATGTTTTTCAAATTGTTGCACTTTCCTCGTTGGATTGAAGAACGAAGGAATGATTTGAGAGCTGCCCTGATATAAAACGAAAAAAAAAGAAAAATATTAAAAATATCATGATTAAATATCGTATAATATCGATCCACTTTTGAAACGATTTATAACATTAGTGAATAGATAGTTTATTTACGTAGAATTATATCTGTTCTTATATCATCGAACATATTACTATTATGCAAGAGAATCGATTAATAATTCATTAAATGCAACAACAGATCCACGATAATAATCTTATACGAGTGTTAATCGTGAAATCATGTTTGGATAGATAGATTTTCCAAGGCAGAACAAACAAAATAAAATTCGATGTACAAAAGTTTAGGCAATTAATTGGTAAGTTTTAAACAAGTTGGATGAGATGCTTCTATTCTCACGTCTAACGAATTACTCGATACCTCGATATAAATGAATGAGTCTCGAGATATTTTTATATATCGAATCTCAGTGTTTTGCTTTTGACGAAAAAATCGTTCCTCATCGAAACGTATCTCTTCAAATATATCGATGTAACCGTTATTATTATAACAATAAGCTCTCTTCCATATCTCACGGCCCTACCCTTCGCAACTACCCTCATTTCAACTAGGATTATTATCAAGCAGATTAATTGATAATAATAATTAATTGATAACGCCGTTGATATATCACTTACATAGGCAGAGAAAATAAGGAGACAAAATAGAAGAGCGAATTTCGCCATCCTTCCGCGCTTTAATTCGACACAGTTTCACGCGGAACCGAGTTACCCCATTTATATAAGCCGTGAAATTCATGAAATATACGCAAAGTATCTTACGACACTTGTGTCAATATATAATCGTAGTTAATT
>NW_006263456.1:151626-162541 GCF_000469605.1 Apis dorsata
TTTCATATTATATCTTCTTTGTCGTTTTCCGCAAAGATTTACAAATCTTTATTAACACCGATTTATCATTCTCCTTCGAACGTAAAATATTTTCATTGAGTGTAAAAAATTATTTGTAATTATCTTTTTCCCTTATTTTACATTTACGTAGTTATCTGTCAACTAGAAATATTAATAACAACGAGATAACTTAGTTTGCAGATATTTTTAACGTAATGATTTATTTACCCAAGGATTTTTTTGTTTTTTTATTCGTTGTTAATCTTATTTTATCATTTTTTTTTCTTCTTTTTTTTTTTTTTTAAATATTATCTGTTACTTCGATGTAGCGTATATCTAAAATTAATTTACGTTCGTTAGTTGTTTTTTTTCTTTTTTTTGTTTTTTTATTCGTTGTTAATCTTATTTTATCATTTTTTTTTCTTCTTTTTTTTTTTTTTTAAATATTATCTGTTACTTCGATGTAGCGTATATCTAAAATTAATTTACGTTCGTTAGTCGTTTTTTTTCATTTATTATCCAATATTATTAGCATAATCCTTTTGCATAGTTGAACCGGTAATTATGTGTTTCATAAAGCTATTACGTATATGATAGAGGATATTCACAGTTAATATCTGTGAACACAAATAAAATCTCTATTAAACCGAGTCTTCTTATCTGGTAATGCTTTATTATTCAAACATTCTGTTATACGGCTATTTTTCGATCCCATCGAGAATTTATATATTACCTTCTCTATTGATAGAGAACCGTGTTACGCCAGTTTGATTATGGTATAATGTCCTCGTACGTCGTAATTAGTGAATAATTACGGCCACAATGACAAACAATAATGTAACGTTATTAACGCGGAAACGCATAGAGTTAACAGTACAGAAATTAGATAAGAGGTAATTAATAATCTTGATCATGGTAAAAGCGTATAAATTTTCGTATACATTTACTAATTGTTTACTAATGCAGGACAACTTACCATCGATGTCGTTTAAAAGCAGAAATTGCGTGTGTATTTTCAATTTTCAATATATACCACGAAGTACTACTTGGTATTATCGAGTTTTAATATGGATAGTCATGGATAGTAAGTCATTAATATAATCAAAAAATATCGAAAAATTAATCGAAAATATTATATGAAATAATAATATATTATGCAACTATAACTGATAACTAAAAAGAAAAAAAAAATACTATTCAATTTCGTAAATTAATTATTAAAATAATTATTGAAAAATTATATTAAAGATAAGATTAATACAATTTATTTTTTCATTTTTTTTTTTTTTTTTTAATTAATCCATATTACGCTCTGAATATTTCATGCTTTTTCATATCGTGTAAATAAAATTCAAATTTTTCATAAATGTTTTTAAATCTGTCCAATTTGATATTTGATCAAATTGAACGCGAAGCCAAAAGCGACCTCTTCAATTAACCTTTCGTTAGATGGTTCAAATGCGGCTTTTTTTTTTTATTCAAAGCAGCATCAACACGACGGTCGAATTTCGCCGTTACAATCGACGACTACACGCACGAGGCACAACGTACGTACGTTCGGCTCGTGTAAGTGAGCGAACGTGTAACGTGTGCAGACACGTACAATTTCACCCCGATAAAACGTTCCCATAGAGAGCCGGCGCACGGGGTGTCGTGGGAACCGTTTCACTCGATATAAAGCATAACGTACGCATTTTTATGGGGCGCGTAGACGTAGCCAAGTAGCTTGGGGATTTCTTTGTAATGAATCGACGATTCTTCTCCACCGACTTTCCCCCAATTTTCCCCTCCTTGCCTTGCCTTCGTCGATCGTGTAATGGAGTATTATGTTTCGAAAAAGAAGTGAGAAATTTGACTATTAGGTATTTGGAAATTTTTAGAAAGAGTTTGAAAGTAAAGAAACTTACTTATTTTCAAATTTTTATTGGCAAGTGGATAAGTTGATGTATTTTTTTTATTATGTTTGAAAAAGAAAGTGAGAAATTTGATTATTCAGGTATTTCTAAATTTTAGAAACAGTTTGAAATCTATTTTTTTTTTTTTTGATTATATATTTTCATTATAAATTTTCATTATAAATAAATATGTTGATTATTTCTAAATTTTAGAAAGAGTTTGAAATTTATTTTCAAATTTTTATTAGAAGTGAATAAATTGATTACGTTTGAAAAGATAGTAAGAAATTTGACTATTAGGTATTTGAAAATTTTTAAAAAGTTTGAATATAAAAAAATTTATTTATTTTCAAACTTTTATTATAAGTAAATAAATTGATTATGTAATACCGTATTAGAGATATTTCTAAATTTTAGAAGGAAAGTCAGAAATTTAGTTATTTTAAATATATTTATTTCCAAATATTAAAAGGAATAAAAAAAATGCATGTATTTTTACATTTTAGTTTGAAAAATTTGAAAAAAAAAAGTTTCAAATTTTAAAACGTGAAAGTGATAGCAAAACAAATTTTTAAATAACTTGTTTGTTGAGCAAATGAATCAATATTTGGGAAGTATAAATCTGGTGATTAACGTTTGTATTGATTCAAACGGATATTGGTGAACGGTTTTCTCATAACGATATATCGTAATACAATGTCTTGTACAAATTCGACGAAAATGTTAGTGCATCGATCGTCCTGTTCCCATTTCTTCGGTTCCGATGCGGATACCTGCAATCTGAGAAATCGATCCAACTGACTGTAAATTTCATTGATTCAATTATTATTAGTAACTTTAATATGATATGATATCATCAATTTAATGGATTTAAATTTTAAAGGAAAAAAATTGAATATTATTTAAAATATTTATTAAAATATATTTTAATTAAAATGTCTTGTTTTTAAAAGATAAAGTTTTGAAGCACCACTTCTTTTTAACTTAATTTTTTTTTTTTTGTATCTTCATCGATAATACGTACTCGATGAATAGAGATACGATTTTGAATCTAGGAAATTCATTCAAGGATTATCGAATTCAAAGGATTATTCAATTTAATCGATTTATTATCTATTTATCGAATATTATGAAAAAAGTAATATTACTGATTTAAATTATCGATCGATTAAATTATCTATCTATTATTCATTAATCTATTATCTATAAATTATCTATCTTTTATCTCATTAAAAGATAAAAGATACATGGAACTTCGAATTTTTCTATGTATCTTTAGAAACAAAAAAAATCCTTAAAGTATACTTCAACTAAGGGGAGAAGAATTGACATTATAATTTTCGAATATTCGATATTAAATTATCATCAATTTTCTTTTAACTTCTGTTTCTAGGGAAAAATTAATCGTTAAAAATATTTAATTTCTTAAATTTGCATATAAAAAGGACTATGCAAGAATGTATTTATCATCTTTTAAAATGAAACGTTTAATGAACCATTTTGAAAGTGTTATCAGTTGAAATAATATTTGCCATTTTAAAAGTTAAAATGTAAAAATAAGTATAAAGATAATCTTTTTTAAGTTTGAGTATTTTTTTTTATTTCATTTATTTATTGTTAAAATATTATTAAAAAATCGACAATACAAATATTTTATTAATTTACAATGTATCAATTATCGTATATATTTATAAAAATACTATTTTTATTCAAATTAATAATTCCGAAAAATAAAAAAAAAATAAAAAAAATAACAATAATTTTAGAATATATATTTTTTAAACAAAAAATATGCAATGTTTGTTTTTATGATTGCAGAAGAATAATAAAATAATGGGATATAACAAATTCGTAACAAGTTTTTTTTTTATATTTCAGATAAACCTCCTTCAGTTTACATTGGAAACAAATACTTATCGGTAAGTGTTTGAACGCATTTTTTTTTTCAATAATGGCTTATTCAAATATTTACAAATAACTTATTTAGAACTTATTTTAAATTTAAAAATTTAAATTAATTTAATTTAAAAATTTAAAAATAAAAAATCTCCTAAAGAGATTTAGGAATATCGATCGTTTATCTTTAAAATCAAAAGTCACTGATTTTAATTTTTCAAACTTTATCAATATGCAAAAATTTTTATCAAAAAATTAATGTGATATTTCAAGATCTTGTCTCGTTCAATAGTTAACCGTAACGGGTTGAACGGCGAATAATCGCGGGCAACGTTCGGGCAACATCGCGCGAAATCGGGTAAAATCGGATGATATCGGGCAACATCGATAAACCTCGGATAACAGACAATATACTTACAAGACTTAAAATCTTAAACCCTTGGCTCTTAATTTTGCCGCCCATAGCTAGTTCTAAATACCGTGGAGGACTTACTCGCGCAACAAACAGAACCGTATTACGTGAACTATACTTTCATCCCTCATAAGCATAGGATCTAAGCATGTGTCACGTTCTTAAAATCGTTTTTGTTTTTTAGAGGAAATGTTCACTTCGAGGAACTAGGGTTTTAACATCTGTTCACTTATTCATTTCCTGGGCATTGGAATATCGATACCACGTGTTTCCTATCTGTAGCATCTATTTCTTATATGGATGATGGCGGATTAAAAAAATGGATCAAAAATAAGCTCTTTGTAAGTGGGATGGGAATACGATATATTAATTATCAATTTAGAATCTATTAGATATTGAAATATACTTAATCTTACATCTTAAAGTCTATATCGAATTATCTAAAATTTTTTTATTTTTAATATTTTTTATTATGATGTGATTTATATAAAACATATCTAACAAATAATATATAAGTTTAAGTGTTCAAAAGAATCAAGAAGCTTTAACCAAAAAGCGTTATTTATATACGTACAAAACTATATGAATAAATCCGTATAAGGATGTACATTGTGATATGCGAAATAATATAGTATATTTACAATAAAATTGTTAAAGCTCGTCGTAGCACATGTTAGCCTTTGTACCTGTCGACTCGATGTTCATGGGAATACACCGGCATGTGGTTTATCTACAACCATATGGCGTATTGGTAAATATATGCGAAAAGAATAGAGTCCCATATAAAACGTTACTTTTTTATTACCATCATGATTTTAATACTATATCCATTATTCAAATCATCGGATGATTTGTCATATCTGACGCCTTTTTTAATTTTTTTTTTAATTTCATTTGGCCATCTTATATGTGAATTGTAGAATTAAATATCCAACAATTTTCACGCTATTGAAATCTGTACATGGAATTATTTCATTGACTTCACAATTTTTATCCTACACCTCCGTCTTCTTTTCACATTTTAAATTTTCGCGCGCGAAACGAATATCTTATTACACTAGATTTTAAAAGAATCTCTATCAAAAAATAATTATCACGAATGTTGTTAATTTATTTATTCGTTGAATAATATTCACCTTTTATCTTTGAATAACTTATAATTTAATCATTCTTTAAAATGTCAAAAAATTTAAAATTATCGAATTAAAATATAAAAATATAAAGAAATTATAAATATAAAGTTATACAGAATATTCCTCCGCGCCACGTTCGATATTCTTAACATTGGCAAAAATGTAAATCCGAAATCGCGGAGAGTTGGAAATGGCGCCGTTTATCGTTCTTAGTAAGTGTTTCCACCCCTCGATGTTTTCTCCCGTTGTCGCGTTTAAAGGCATCGTTGAGCCGCAAAGAGTGCCGTAAAGAGCAGAGAGTAAATGACGCATGCGAGAGATCTCCTCCGTGCAAGTTGATTCACCGTGACTCGTTCAATCGGAAAATGAAAATCAACTCCCGTCGTGGATCACTGCACGCGTAATGTCGTGATCGTTGTTGGATGGTACTTTCAAGTGTTTCGGATAATTTGTTAATCTCGATAATGGGAAATTACAATAATAGGAAATTGATTTTTCTTTTCCTTTTATTTTATGCATGTTATGTGGTGGTCTTTTGATCGTATATATCGTATTGGTCGGATCATGAATTATTATAATATTACGATAATAATTGGAATAATTAATTATATATATATAGATGTTTAATTTTATCTCTGATAGATATATTTTAATCGAGATATAAATTAATCGCATTTGTCGCGCAAAATATAGAATGCAAATTGAAATTATTAAATCAATATGTGAAATGTCATTTTTTTCAAACGAAATAATAAACATGATCATTTTTTTTTTCAATTTTTATTACGATTTGTTTTTAAATTTCATGGAAATATTATAAATTATTATTCTTACTCGAATTGTTAATAATAATCCTTAGCTGTTTCTTAATTTTAGTATTTCAGAATAATTAATATTTTCTTAACATACGCAGAAAAGATTTAAATTGTATTCTATGTGGTTCTTCTCTTGATGATATTAATCATATTGAACATTTTATTATTTTCCTTCTCAACTTTATTATATTATTATTCTTTTATCGTTTCTTTCTTGAATTGAATTATTGATACATTTCACATGAATAAATTAAAATTGACAAATATATAAAATTGATCAATGTTTTGGGTTAAAATATTCATTTCATTTAAATTTAAAATCAACATGAAAATAATAATCTTAATAAATTGTTTAAAGTATCGTATTTTTTAAAGTATTAATTCGTTCGTTATTTTTATCATAAATAAATTTTCAACATACTTTTTTATATCTATCTAAGCTATAAATTTACCATATAAAATTTGTCCATTTACAGTTGTCAGTGAAATTTAGTTTTCATGAATAATAAAATTTCTATTCATCCACTTTCTTTCAATACTACTTTCCTCGTTATATTTTATTATGAAAATGTTTCTTTTCACTTTCAACGAGCGTAAATTACATTATACATCAAAAGTCCTTCTTGGCAAAATTAGTCTTTCTAGAAATTATCTCTTAAACTACTATCCAACCACCGTAGAATTTAGTCATATCTCATTATTTTTTATCATCATTCTTCTCTCTATCTTTACTATTCCGACTACTAGTATAAAAACTTTCCAATTGAAACTCTCTCTCCCATTCTGTAAAATTACAACTAAAATTACATTTTCGTCTCCGTTATTCTCCAAAAAATAAAATATCGTTTTAAGAATTAATTTGAAAAAAACCTCGTTATTTCTTCTTTTGAAAAGAAGATCCTTCAAAAAAAAGGAAACCAACATTTTCCATTCCATTTCTTCCATACTACCTAAAACCACTCAACTTGATAAAATGTTTTAACACTTATCATTCCACACTCCATGCTCGCATACCGAGAATATTTCTTCTTATTGCATACCATCAGGTGGCTGATTACACTTATACACCTCGTCATCTCTTTTCTGCTCGTCCACGCGCCTTGCCTTCCCTGCTCGCTTCCTCCCCCTCTTCTATCTCTAATCTACTCGAGCTTGCCACGAGCGCAAAGCGACTAGAAAAAGCAAACGTGGAAGGTTGCGGCGATAGCTGAAAGTCACCCTTCCTCGAATTCACCTTCCACCATCCACCAAGTGCTCTTTTCCTCCTTCCTTTCTTCCTTCCACATCTCTTCCGAGGTCCCCCTTCGCCTTCCTTGCGCTGTTCCTTTCTCGGTGCATGCACCTGTGCATATCGCCCTCGACACATAGCCCTGTAATCGTGGAACGAGCGTGTACGCACGTGAAAAGGTCGACGAAAATAGTCGCTCTAGCCAGCAGCCATTCGTAGCTGGATCAAGGCTGTTCGAACGTTATTTTCGTCGACGGGGCGTTTTCACACTGCACCCCGTGCAAATAAACGGGGCGAATTCGATTTGATCCCTCCTCTTTTGTTTCGTCGTCCCGGCTAAATTCTTCACCGGATTATTTATAATTCGGTCGGTTTAATCGTAAACGTAAGGGAGGAAGCGAGGTGACTAAGGGTTACCCCTATTCGAATTTTTTTGAAATTTAAATTCGTATAAATATTCCATTCTTGGAATTCTTGATGGACTCTGAATGTAAATGGAGAACTAAGCGGAAGTTTTTCTAAATTACTTTCTCTCTCTTTTCAATATTCTTCTGAAATTTAGATTGATATTTTTCCTTTCGAATTCTTCTGACATATAATTTTGAATATTTAATCCATAGTAAACAAAAGCAAAGGTCTCAAGATCCCTCTACGAATTTCAATAAATTTTGAATATTAATTTAGTATTTTGAATATTAATTTTAAGTTTTTCGACTTTTAACTGAAGTTTCGCAAAAATGAATAGTAGAACGCCTTTTTTAGAAAAAAAAAAAGCAAATTTTTTTTTTTAAAATTGCATCAACTTTAATAGTATATTTTATTACCAAGGCTCATCGCGGGAAGATTGCAAATATCACGCGTAATTTACAACCGTAATGAACCGGAAAGCCATCACTTCCTATTCGCCGTTTGTTATTCAGATAATGAAAAATTTACAAATATTCGATTATGTATGTGTGATTTTGCATTTTCCAAGACGGTTTTTAATCACTTTTGTCAAATTTATCTTATACTTTATCGATTTATATCGCACGATATAGGTAAGTAAAGTAAGTCCCTAGCTTCCTGTGTTTAGATATGAGAAAATAGCAAAGAGGAACGAAACCGAAGACAGCTGCCAACTTTCTTTCTTCCTCTGTGATCGTGGAGCTTACTTTACTTTAAAACTAAATCAATGCAGCTGCTTGAAAAAATACGGTCATTCAGATATTTTCACTTCCCTATTTCCCATCTTTGCTCGTAATTAAAACACAAGTAGATATTCAATGAACCATTGGTAATTTGATTGACATCGTTGCATATAAAATTTTCGCAATTTTAATTTTATTTATGGAAAATTTGAGAATAATTAAATTTCTACCAATTAAATCAATTTACGTGAACTTTTTTATAATATTAAATAAATAACTTTTAACTTATAAAAATTTGGAGAACCAATCAACTTCCGTTATATGAACTGTCAGCATCAGGTAAATGAAATCCTAATATCACATTTTCTTTGACAGGAGAAATGTAAAATTGATTTTAAAAAAACAATCATTGATAGTACAAAATTCACATATTTATTTTAAGAGAATATTTTTCTCGTTATTTGCGAATTAATTCATAAATTAAAAAATAAAAAAAGATATATGTGATTCGATTTACGAATCAAAAATGTATGAACAGTTAACATAAATCGTTTCTATCAAAACAATATCAAACAGATCGATAGTTGCGCTTAATCAAACAATTTCGTCTTCTTAATTCATTCTACCCCCCATCGATGTTGCCTCGAGACGAAGGTTCTACGCGGAATCTCGGTCGAAAGATCTGAAAACGAAAGAAACCTTGGCTGGGTTTCGCGGCGAACCTCTCTCATTCTCGCGTCTCAGCAGATGTACGACCATTTGCCGTGGCAGCTGCACTACTCACCACCGTAAACTTCGAGCACCAGACCCGGACCTAGATTCGAGCTGACCCCTACGATTCCAACCTTCTCGATCGTCTCGAGGCGTTGTCTTCGTCTTCATCGCGCTCGATATAGTCAGATTCGATAAACCAAAACTCCGTACGTCTCGCACGGCGTTAATTCATCGAAGCTTCGCCCGATGGTAGCCGGTATCTCCAGTTCGAGTCGCATAATTGCGCGACAAACCGGTTTCTCGCGGTGCAAACTTGAGGTTGCCGGATGGAAAGATGCACACAGGCGCTCAGGGAACTCGGCATGGCCCTGGATCGCGATGGTGGAGTAGGGAAAAGGTATACCGGGCCCGAGTGGAGGAGCATTTACGGTTTCACGATGAAGGAGAGGGGGGAGGGAGGTTGACTCGTGCTTCGTGCCTAAATGGATGAAAAACAGGGACGACGATCTCGTATGGAACCACTGGAGAAAAGTTTGTTCCTGTGGATGGACAGATTTGTTGATTATTAAGTAATTGACGAAGGAATTATCGTGATGATCAGTTTAATAAAATTTGGAAATCACATGTAAGAAGAAACTGTAAGAGGATAAAAATCGTGTATATTTTATTTCTTGAATTTAAAATTGATTTGTTACGACGAGTTATCCTTTGAATATAATCTTTTGAATATATTATTGTATAAATGTATACGATCGTGGTAAAATCGAAAAATATAAATATTTAAAAAAGTACAGGGCATCGATTAATATAGCAACACCCCTGGCGCACCGTAGGACCCGGGTAGAGAGACATGGGCCCGTTTGAACTACGGCATTCGCGTCCCGAGTGTTTCAGGGGGGGGTTCTTGCACGTCTCTAGTACGGTGGATCGTAAATACGTGTGTACCTTCGTCTCGTCGAACTTTTCCGTTACTTTGTGTTATTATAGTGAAAGTGAAATAAAATTCGTTTCCGTGTCTATTTTCTACGATAATAAACAAAGTGACGTTTAAATATTGATAATACACCATCGTGTTCTCTTTTTTTTTTTCCCCCTTAACTGATAAATGGTGTTCTAACTGTCGAAAGCTATACGTAAATCGTGATATCTCCACCAGGTGGCATGGAAGTTCTTTAAACGGAAAACAGTCGTTTTATTTAAACATTTTCGACAAGTTCTTTTGTTTTATGTATTCTAATATTTTCGTGTTCGTTATCGAATTATTGCAAAGTTTTATTCGTCACGATAAAGGATATTTCAAATGACAAACTTCGAAGTTAATCGATATTCAAGAAATATTTTTTGATAAATATAATGAAATTAATGTGAAAGTTAATGTGAAAGTGATTGAGATGATGCTCGATTCACCGATGCGACAGATCAAACGTATATTGCAGTTCCGGTGGGGTCACCGGAAGTAGCTAAGCGTGACGGCGGCAGTTCTAACGGAAAAACGTGGGAATTTCGTATCGTACCTCTTCACCTCATTGTCAGTCGCATTGTCATTAATTGGCATATTTTAAACGAGCTGCGCAATAATTGCATTAAAAATTCGCGTAACGAATAAATCTTTCTTCTCGTACTTCAAATTATATAAATGAAACGTAACTATAAATGTATAAATGATAATTCATCTTCGATAAAAAAAAAAAA
>NW_006263456.1:162647-167464 GCF_000469605.1 Apis dorsata
AGGTCGAGGATAATCGAGTTAAATAATTCACGAACGATTCTCTCCTTTTATTCTTTTCAAACACATTTTTCAATGACAAATCAATTTGCAATCGAAAATAAAAATACGTCACGGAGGCATCCGTTTCCTTGATTCCGAACACTCGTCAAATTAATCAACGTCGATCGATCAAACTCGTACATATTCGATTGGGAAGAATTGAAATTGCATTCGAGTAACGGTTTCCTGGCGACGCGATTGAAATTTTTCGTTCACAGAACGGTCGCTTAATTCGTCAAATCTGATTGTATGCGACTCATTATCTATTTGATGATCGAATGAAATTTGCACATTATCATTTTTCAAAAGCTACTCAAGAACATTTCTCTCATAAGAAACTCAACCGGCTTTAATTAAAACGAGTATACACACGGAAACAAACGAAACAGCTCGTTTTTATTACAAAGAGAAGTGTTGATTCAGTGGAATGCTCCTGAGGCGATTCAAGATTCGTTTTTGTCCTCTCAACCACTTCTTGAAACGTTGTAAAGGATTAACACGCGACACGATCGAAACTCACGAGTGAATAATCGAGAAAAAATTCGTCATCGATTAAAAATAACGAGAGAGATATTCGTCGTGTACCGGATGATTATTGGAAAGCAAAAGCGACGAGTATATCGCGCGAATAGCAAACGAGCAACAGGATACAGTTGCTCCCTCCACTGGACGTAAGGTAGGCCAGAGAACAGAGACGGATAGTATGAAATGGAGAGAGAGTAGCCGAGGGATCCCACTCTAGGTAGAGTTCATGACGTCAATCTTCGGGGCCAAGTCGCACGACCAGTTTGAACTGCTAGCTCGCCGTAAGAAGGGAAGAAGAAGAGGAAGAAGAGGCGACACTGGTCTCTCGAACTGTTCCTCGATCGGTCCTGATATGTGTACATTTTTACCGGCCGGCACTCGTACCGCCGCCATGTGTATCCAAACTGTTCTCTCGTCTGATCGTGTGTCATACATCGGTGGATAGGTTTGTCTACATATATAAAGATTCTTCGATTGAGGTTAATTAAATTTGTGATCAAACAGTGTATCAAATAAGAAAAGGTGAACGGGTTCGCTTGTTGAAATTGATGAATCGATAAAAATGATTGAATACGACAAAGAATAGAAAAAAGAGCATAGAGTGTCGTGAAGACCAGTCAATATAATCGCACACCTGGTGCCAGTGATAAGTAGTGTGCATGGAAGCGAATGCAAGTCGTGCAGTGGAGACTCGCGATGGAACTCGGTTGTTCGGTGACAATACCTTGGTCGATCGGGAAGCCCCCACAGTTATCCGCCTTCTCAGTGCTGAACTTTAGCTTGGACATTACGATATCTTATCCAATCGCGCGAATTTGTGGTAGTTCGATTGAATAGAGGCCAAAAAAGATACGTGTACGAATATAATTAGGAGATCGATAAACAGGTTGTGACAGTGATGCATGTTCTGTGAAAATCTAACGAAAAAAATATTAAAGGTATAAATTAATTTTTGGCCTTTTTAAAATAAATTTCACGTTTATTTATAAGTAGTTCAATTATATTTCAATCTTGAAAATGATTGTCATCAGTTTCTGTCACTTCTCAGATAACTGACGAATTTCTTCTCGAGAAAAATATGGCGGTTTCCAGTCAATAAAATTGAAATAAAATAATATACTTCTTTTAGTTAATGATTGTTGTTATTTAAAAGAATTTAACAACTTATCTTTATAATCATTCTTCATTTATTCAATTAAATATTTTTCTTTAAATGTTAGAATAAATTTTGACTAAATTTGACAAAAATTTCTTTGAAGCAGTGCTTTCTTTATTTTTATCTTTTCTCGATATTCTGGGATATTTTACATGGAAAAAATTAAAACTATTTCGGAATTTTTGAAATTATATTTTACAAGTGTTTAAGATATTTTTTTCTAAAGTCGAGTAAATCATTTTCTTGATCTCGACAATATTTTTTTTAATTACAAAAGTTATATTGTTATTTTTTATATACTGTTTATCGAATATTATCATGTTTATTATGTAATATTATGTTAAATTAGATTTTATTATTTTATTATTTTAATCTTATGTAATAAGAAATAATTTTAAAAAAAGTGATTTAATTCTATCACTTATTTAAACTAAATTTAATGGCCGAAAATTAATTTCTGTATATCTAATAAAATAGTGAGGCATATAAGTGTATATAATAATAAGGCAGATAAGTGTTATGAACTGGAAAGTTATATTCTGAGGATTAAAAGGGATCGAAGGAAAGAACATTTGAACGAAGAGGAATAGCAAAGTGCACGGACGTTCGATGATATCGTGTATGGTGCAACGAGGAAAACAACGAACGACGAAGCCGTTGTGTTTGGATACTTGACGCGGTCGCTACTGCGCGTCGTGAAAACATCGACGCCAGAAGAGAAATGGGAAACCACCCGTCCGCCCACCAACCGCTCGAGAGAGCTACCAACCATGCTGGAAATGGTCTTCGCCTCTCGGTATGTCCCGATCTTGTTTTACGTCAACGATAACTATCTGAGAGGCAGATGCCCACGTGTGACGCACGCCTCTTGATGAAATATCGTTAAATAGAGCATACATGCGTTGTTTCGTGTTATTGTATGTGCCACGAGTGAGGCCTTTGAAGCTTACCGCTGACTCTGTTTTCGGCCTTTTGTTTATTGGTTAATTGTCGAAGGTTGACATCGGTCACCTTGATAAAAATTTTAGAAACTTTCGTGGTGGGGATTAGACAAATTTCATTTGGGATGGGAGATGGTTTTATATAATGTTATGGCTCTGTCGAGGGAATGAGTTGTTATTCGAAATTTTTTAAATTAATTAAAAATCTACTTGTGATCGATCAAATGATTTGAGGTTATGGAGAATGAGGATTTTTAATAATAAGTAATTATTAGATTTAAGATTATTATAGATTATTATTATTATAGATTATTTCATTGATTTATTTTTATTTATTATCGTAGATTTTTTTCTTAAAAATAGAGAAATAGAAATTTTTAGTTTTTATCTTATATTAGATATGAAACGCTTTTATTAATGCTTAATATTTTATCGAGATCATAAATACGTATCTCGAGTTAAAAATAATAAACGATTCCTAAAAATAATGAACAGATGCCTTCTTCAAGTGATTTTATCACTCGCAATCAATAACATAATCAATATTTTGAAAGTTCCAACATCTTCGATAAATTACGTATTCTGTAGAAATATTATGACAGTCAACATCGCATTCCTCTCGTCTTTGAAGTTTGAATCGTTTTCTTGAGTTATCCATATAAAAAGAAGTCTAATTATTTTCAGTAGCAAGTATATATTTATAACCTAATAAGAGGCGAGATTAAGGGACAAGAGAAGAAAAATTATTCCATAGTAATGGATCAAATTGCTTTATGAATACGTTGTACTTTAAGATTATAAAATAAATTATGATTATAGCTTTTAACGAGAACTAGTATATGAAGCGTGAATTTTTCATATTTTTGTGCCAAGAAAAATAAGAAAAAAAGTAGAGATTTTAAAACAAGATTCGAGTAATCTAAATAATTGTTGTTAAAAATAAAAAGTAAAAAAAATTATGCAAAATAATTGACATGTTATAAAATTAAAATAAATTATCTCGTTATCAACTGAGTAATTGAATAAAATATTTTTTTTATTATTTCTTATTATTTCTATTATTTTTTATTATTTCTAATATGAAAGAAATTTCCAATCCAAATAAACTATGATATAATATAGAAAACAAAATATTTCGATAATAATAAACATCGAAAGCTCCCAAAACTGTTTATCTATAAAACTGTTGATGTGGAAAATCTGAGCTTTGTTATCTTTGTTAAAGTAAAACAATTTCTACATTAAAATATATATACTTTCGATATTCTCCAATTTCATACCTCTTTGATTTGACCATGTATTAATTCGGTCTCCTCTTCGTCGTGGGCGGATAGATATTTTTGTGGATTGGATCACGAAACTGGTCCTGTAGAGGTCACGATGAAGGTCGCATACTTTCCACTTTATCCTCGAGATTTGCTTGAGTTTTTTATTCGATTGATTTCTTCTTATTATTTTTCACAATAAAAAAACACGATAAAAATAAATGAATTTTTTGACTCGAATCAATCAATTATTTTCGTAAAATTTATATTATATAATACTTGTGATATATAATTATACACATATTTTACATTTTTATAGCTTTTTTGTAAAATTTGTAATTTATTATAATTTGTTTGAAAGTAATTATATTTTCATTGAATTATTACGTAATTATTACATAATGTTTATATTAAAGACAATAATAAACGTGATAAACATCTTTTAAAAGATAATCAACGATCAAATAGCTTTTTGTTTTCTGTTTCTATTTGCATTATTTCTGTTGTATCTATCATATGTCATATTGTATCATACATGACTAACAATGACTTTTATTTCAAAGTATACATGTACATAATTCATAGAAAATTAATTCTTTCAAATTCAAATTTTTTAGAGGTATAAAAATTTTGTTTTCAATTTAAGAACATAATATAAATGATTCTTATTTTAATAATTTCTTTTTCTTAACAGCAATAAACTACAATTTTATAGAAATTAATAACACGTATATTAAATCGTATACTAAAACTTCGTGAATTAAACATACTTAGCTCTTTTATTCATATATCCATGAACAATAAAACAAGGAATAAAAAAAGAAGTAAAAATTTTAAAACACTTTTAAAAGCCACAACATCAAACAATGAAAAAAAAAAAAAAAAAAAAAA
>NW_006263456.1:167652-168575 GCF_000469605.1 Apis dorsata
TGATCAATATAATATTCAGTATTGTTTCGATAATATTCCATCACTAGGCTAATGCTGACGTAAGGCACATTTTAAATTACCATTACGTAGTTTCATGAATATCTATGAGCAATCTTCGCCTGCAATCGGGACAACTCCGGTTCGAGAATTCTTATCGACGCATACCGTTTTTCCGATTAATTCTCTACTCGAGGACTTTTCAACCTGGTTGCACAAAAGGCTTTTACGTAAGCGTTTGCCCGGTCGTTTCGAAGGCGAAACTCGAACAGCGCCGACTGTGAAATTTCATCATGAAAGAATAAAGGAGAAAAGTGCGAACTTTCGATGCTTTCATCGTTGATGTAAGCTCGCTTTGGAGATCGTATATTGCGTAAATGCAATTAATAAAACGCTATATAATTAATTTCAATGAACGATCATTTTTAGGATTTCAAGATTTCAAATGAAGCGATTAAGCGTCAATAAATGTGATAATCATCGTAATAAGCGCGTAATAATGATTTCTTATTTCTTTCTTCGAAAGGAAAATAATTTTGTGCGAAAGATATTCAGAAATATATCGCACAATTCAAAACTTTTTTATCGTTAGAAACTTTGTACTTCGCAAAATATGTATCAATTCAAAACTTGTTTCATTTAAATTTTCCTCGATTCTTTCGTAACAAATATTTCAAAGCGGAAACAACAGATCGATATCATTTCATCTCCCGCAATTTTTATTTAACTTAATTCTCTCTATCTTATTAAAGCAAAGTTAATTTCGTTCAGTTGATTTCTCGATTAATTAAAACCTTTAAGAAACCGAGAAAACACGAGACCAATTTACGAAGGCACGAAAGAATCATGTTTCTCTGTCGCAAGTGAATCTTAATTATTTCTTTCTTATTCTCTCTCTCTCTCTCTCTCTCTCTCTCTCTCTCTCT
>NW_006263456.1:168776-174451 GCF_000469605.1 Apis dorsata
GATTCATTATTCTGTAGAAGTGAGAAAAGATATGAGTGTAGCTTGAAGTGTACCCATTCGGGGTCCATTCTTTTTCATTTTATTTTTATATCTTCGCAATTTCTAATTGTTCTAGACAGGTACCAGGGAGATACACAGATGTCTGGTTTCTTTCCAACTTTTTATCTCATTTATTCCTTTTTATTAGAGAGTCGAACTATTTCCCCTTCCTCTTCTCATCTCGTTAGAATTTAATTCCGTTAAAAATGAAAAGTGATACGAACCATTAGTCCAAGAAATTACTCCCGCGTTGCCGGCAAATTGTTTTACCAAACGAACGATCCTTGGATCTTAGAATGGACAGAAGAAATTTATCCGCCGTCTCACCTAGATGCTTTTGGCAATCTTTATCTCGAGACTCGTGAAAAGTGAAATGGGAAGTTAGCCTCGATAATTGAAGAAATTGTTCTTCAAGAACGAAGAAAGAACGAAGAAGAATAAAGAAGAAGAAGAAAACTAAACTAAACTAAACTTTCTCATATTTTTATTCTATTTTTCATTCTACTACTAATTGGCAAATATCAAAAATGCAAAACGAGAGAAACGCAATAAACACTTGACGCAACTATTTTACATTTCACGACAATATCGACGTTAAGAAATACTCTCTGAGGCATATATATATCGAAACAATCGTTCTCAAACTTTTAATCGCGAAAACTTTTCGGGACGAGTAAAGTATTCATCGAGAGGGTGGTATTCGAAATAAATGGCAAACTTCTCGAACAGCCGAGAGAAATTCCGCCACCGTACTCGACAAGAACCCGAGGGTTATACACTCCGTTATATCGTCGCGACCTTTCTGCTCGTGGCGCAACCCCACCAACTTCCGGCCGCGCATCCAAGTGCCCCGACACTTGGCTCTCCCCCTCCCTCCTCTCGAGTCGCATCTCGAGAGTACAGCAGTCACCGCTTTCTCTCGATCGCCGCGACCAAGCTTTCTATCGCGGCGCAACAGCGCGTCTAATCATTGCGAAGGGGGCGCGATTCGAATGCTACCAGTGGCGTGAACTCGAGGTAACCGTGATTGACCTCCGTGGAATGTGATACTGTTTAGAAGTGTGATATAACGAATAGCTTCTAAACGGTTTCCATTTTTCAGAGAGATAAATTAAATTGTCTTGTCTTCGCGAAATATGAGAATATTATCATCATCGGTTGTATGCAATATACGCGAAATTTGATTATCTCGTATCTAGGTTAAAGTAACGTTGACATTGTTCAAAGATGTTTGACATAGTTATTTAATTTGTGTCTGATATGAAATATATTTTAATAGGAATTTAAAATTTATATATATATATATTGCTATTAATATTGTTAAATATTAATGTTAATGTTTGAAATAAGTTCAATTTGGGGCAATGATTGGGAATTTTGTTAATATAGGAATTTTGAGTGGATATGTATTACTTTAGCAAAAAAGAAAATATATTTAATAATATAACTATTAATTAATTAATTCTGTAATTATATTACAAATTATTAAAAATACTATAATGGAAAAATTAATAAAACAAACTAGTTTTTTTAGACTTTTTATATAATATTTCTTTAATTAAATTAAGTGCAGATGATGGACAATGATAGGTACGTGCCTAATAATAGTTAAAATTATTTATTTTTCTAAGAATAATTGTTAGATCACGAAATCATATGACATGTATTTCCGCTTTGGTTTCTTTCTTACTCTCTTCAATTATCGTTTTATTATCAAACACATATATACACGAAGAAAAAACAATTTAATATAATTCATCTAAAACTAGTTTCGCGAATATGCATTTAATTTGTATTAATTTTTTAATACTTTTTGAATTATAATTACAAATCAATGGGATTGAAACGAATAATAAGAGTGCAATGCTGTGAGTAAATTACAATCATACAATCACACTGTGAGTACGTTGATCCAATTCACACTTTCTTTCATTGTGTTTATTACGATCAATTATCACGCGTAAAACTTGAGTCAGATACAAAACGATCGTAATGAAGTTCATCCTCAACTGGAACAAGTCGAACCAAATTAATAAAGTGAGTTTAATATGATCATGATAGATCGTACTCGTACAAATGCGATTTAATATACTTATATATTGTGAATAAATATATATATTGCCATTCTTTAATAGGGGATTGACCTATAAAAATATGTACAGATAAAATATGTATCAATACGCAGAGATAAAATTCGAATATATTATTTTTATTTTAAGTAAACAGAACATTTTATTATTTCTATTTCGTTATGTGAATAATTTGTAATTCAATTTTTTATTTTCTTTCATTCATATTATATGAGATATGACGCGTAGAAAAAAATTATAATTCGAGGAAAAAACATGAATCACTCTTTCTTTATCTTGCAAGCATCTTGTCCCTTTTTAAAATTATTAAAAAAAATCTTCGAATTGTATATATATATATTTGTAAGTTATATTTTATAACGTTTTAAGTATATTTGAAATTAGTGAAAAATTTTTTACGATCCGTAATTTCCTCTTAACGAAGGATATTACGAACAAGGGAAGTAGCGCGATACTTTCGAACAAGTTTGAAATTTCGCGAATCTTGTTTTACAAGAATACAAACAGGTTCTTCGTGACAGGAGAAACTTCCTCCACATTGTCGATACCTCCTGTTTCGTGATCTTATACCGCTGAATTTAACCAACAGAAAATTTATATTTTCAAAATGTTTAAATATTAGAAATTATGGATAATTATTTTTTAATTTTCATTCTAGTTAATTTTTACAGTATATCTAAATTTTTAAAAATCTCGAAGGATCTCTTGAATTTATACACATGTCATTTCAAATATGTATTTTATTATTAATATAGACAGAAGTGGATCAAGTTTAATCGCATTATGATATATTGTATGGTTTTATTGGATACTAGATGCTTGAAAGAGAGAGGGAACGAGAAGAATTAAAGATTAGTGATATATCTGTCGAAATTTATTTTACATTTTTTTTCGACACTAGATTCATCTTATCTCAAGCATTGAAAGACAAATATAAACTTCACTAGTTAAGAAAACATTCTTGATGTTCTCCAGATAGCGACTGTTCTATTTGAAATTCTAATGTATTTCTTGAAATTTTATATAATTGAAGTTTAAAGTTAATTCTATCTTGAATTTATATCTCTATAACCTGCATCTGCAAAATTGTTCTATAGTATCTTATATTCATTAAAATTTAATTTTACATAACAATGACACTTGATCTATAATTCTTTAAAATTATTATATTCTTCTCGCAATAAAAAAAAGTATCTCGAAAAATTATTCACCGAACTCATCTGCACATTTCACAAATTTTCCATTTTTTCTCGTATCAAAATTTATTAATTTCATTCCCAATTCAGAATAGAATTCCCTTTCCGCCATTCTGATCAATTACAAAATTAAAATTACAAATTCCACTCCAATAAAACACGTATCACTTTCCAAATCAAAATGTATCATATCTCTGTAGAAAAATTTGAATTCTTGTTATCGTGCCTCGATAAAAAAATTTATAAAACACCATTCGACATTGCTATTTTCCTATGCAATTATGGTAGCTATTCGCGAGACGTGACGTTAAAGAGCCGGAAACGATTTCCTCCAACGTTCGAACGCGTTCCTCGAAGCGATGCAGAGAGCCGATAGCTGTAAGGAGAGATTACGCAAACCGCGAATTCATCGGGGCGTTTGTGATTACGTACGAATCGTATTACGCGAGTGACACGCATAAATTTATATATCGGATCGGCCACGCACACGAGTGGAAGCATGCGTGTGCGCGAGTGTACGACGAACGAGGGGATCGAACTCAAGGATAACTAGTGCCGCACGTCGATGTCCGTATGCTTGATAGCGGGTATAGATAGAAGGAGATCTGGAATTCTATAGGGTGTCTTGGAATTCTATAGAGGTGAAAAGAAGACACCGTTTGCTTTAATACAAAATTTTGCAATAAGAGATGTTGCAATTTAATATTGAATCGATAATTTTATTTCGATTTTGGGGCTATCGTTGATTAAAGTAGAAAAGAATGATTATTTTTCATCATTTAAATAATAAATGATAAAAATAATTTATCGATTTATTTCTAATTTGAAATTATTTGATACGATACAATTACGTGGAATAATTATTTTATATTTATACAAAAATGAGAAAACAAGTCATCTTATATTCTTTGATCAAAAGAGGGACAAGTGAAAACATTTATTCTTACAGGATAAAAGGAACTCAAATGATAATTTACTTGTTACTTGTCAATATTTACATCTATCTTATCTTACGCAATATTTACGAATAATAAAAATCCTCATCAACTTGACAAACATCTATAAAAGAAAGACACTATTTGAAAGTATTTCTACGCCCATTAAAAGTAGAGTAACGGCCATCCAGCTTCACAATAAAAACTCTTTAAGCGCGGTTTGCGGCTCGACAGAGTACCATTCGTAAAATTTATTGTCGCGCTGGTGTAAACTCTGTTGCAGGTTTCCACCGCAGGCGTACATAGATGAATCGCATTCGCAACGATGTATTCTCGTTATTGTCCTGCAAATAGCACCGCTCATCGCTGTAACGCGTATACGCGTCTCTGCCTATGTTTGCAACACCTGTCTCGGTGAAAGGATCGAGCACTCATAGAGGCATTGGCAGATATTCGTTGTTATTACCAGACTTGTTGCCATTTCAGACTCTCAATGTCTTTCCCATTTCTCTACACGATTCATGTAACGATCGGTGATCGTTTGTAACGTGACTTTCTTTCAACGATCTCTAAATATGATCTTGGACAAATTTTATTTGACAGCAATTGACAATAATTGTTTGAAATAATAGTAATTTTGAAATTGTTTTGTTACTTCATTGTTTGAAATTTGGAAAAAGAAATGATTGTCAAGATAGAAATTTATCTATTCATCTTTTTAAAATTATAAGAAAAGATATTTTCATATAATTTTCTGAAAAATAAATTATTCTATATTTTCTTTATCTCGATATTTAAAACTAATGGAAAAAATTTTTTTTCATAAAATAAGATGACATTTAAACATTAAATATTTGATATTTAAATTGAAATTTTGAATCACATCACTAGCAGCTTATATGTATATAAATATAATCACAAGAACAAAGTAGATAACATTTAATGTCTCGTCCATAAACTGGAAAATAATTGTACTAATTACACTATTGAATGTATCCTTTAAGCGAAGATGAACAATGGTTGATTATAAGAAAACCTTCTTATCCCAACGTTAACGTAATTAGTATAATTAACGTTATGGGAAAACGGTATTTTGCTTGGAAAGTCTGGGAAATGAAACCATTGTCCATACCATATTTAACTTTCATATTTGTGCCATATAATTTTCATCTAATTTTTAAAATAATTTAAAGGTCAAAAAAGGTTAAAAAAAAATTCTGTTTTGCAAAAAATGATCATTTATCGTTCACTTATACAAAGGGGGTAAAAAAATAGATTGAAAAAAATATGCAAAACTTTTTCAGCCCTAAAATTTCAACTCTATTCTTCCGGTCATCGCAATTCACAATATCGATTTCATCTTACCAGTAATGGTGCTCGAGGCATAGTTCAAAAAAAAAAAAAAAAAAAAAAAA
>NW_006263456.1:174691-179261 GCF_000469605.1 Apis dorsata
GAGGATCGTTGGCAGAATCCAGTGTCTTGCGTTTCAGGTCGACGAACCGATAGGGTTTGCATGAATGTGTGGTGTATTATACCGGCTTTCACCGTCGCCTTTCTAGGTCAGGACACCTCGTCAGGGGCCAGAAGATCCGTGGCTTCGATTGGCACGTAGCCCTAAAGTAAGAAATAGCCAGGCCACGGGAGAAGAGGTCTGCCAATCCGGCCATTCAGATTCTTTTCAGAACTAAGCTGTAGTAAAAACTGAGTGTTCCGCTTATAGTGTCAGGGACAGCTGTGGTCGTGCCACTATAGGTCGTTTCAAACCCTACTTTCAATGAAAATAGCACGATACTTTAGGGATCCTCCTCACGATAATATCCTCTATTTTATTTAATACGTGAACGGAACGTCTCTTTTTCCCTCGTGTTAGATAATAAAATATGCTAGTTGAGTAAATAGAAATTGAATCTTTAATCGAATCGTTCTATATTTATCTTGTTAAATATAAAAGAAAAATAAAGTGTGCATTATTTAACGAGAATATTTTTACGAAAATGTTTTTTACTTTTTTCGGTAAATTTATTTTTTTTCTCTTTTCAAATTGATTGTAAAAATTTTTTTTTTTTTTTCAAAATTTCTCAAATTTCATTTAAATTATAGGAAAATCATCTCAATTGAAAACAATTCGTCCAGAATTTTTCTTTCGCTATACTTGAGAAGCTTTGCAAAGATCTCTAACAACAACCGAATATAATTAAAATGGATAGAAATTATGAAGGAATATCTCAATTTAAGAACAATCATGAAACGATATCGTGATATTTCAGATTTTTTTTTTAATTAGAATTTTTACATGAGAACGAGAAATATTCCGAGCCCCTTAACAATATCTAACATTTAACAATGATGTTCACAGAAAGATCTCGTTGCAAAACACGTCGATAGATCCCGTTAAAGGATTCATCAGTTTGCCAATAATTATACACGAGGTCATGGTGTCTATCTGTTCTCTCTTCTATTTACGATATTTTACCTACCAACTTGGTATACATGGTAAACGCTAGACCCGACCTTGAGGCGTGAAAGGAAATATGGCGCTGGAGAATGCATCTGTGGTTATTATGTGTGCATGCTGACGGGCTATGCATGTCAAAACGTAGGCAGATCGATCTAACGCCGCAATTTCCTGCTGTTAGCGAGCCATGGATTTTACGGCACTCCCATCTCGAATGGCCGATATTAAAGAACGCCCTTAGAAAGAAGCTTCGTTACTGGTTGGAATGTCGTTCGAGAAATTGAGTATGGTTACTCGATTCTTCGTTTATTCCTTAAGCTGCAAGAAACCGCTTTGAAAAGAAGAATGTAACGATCGATTTTAATGCTGGATTACTGGATTAAATGAAGTTTCCATTTTTGCGATTATTAAAGATATGCAAAAATATATATATGTACAGTTATGTACAGGATGTTTCATTTAAAACATTGAAAAACAAATTGTTTAAAGTTTCAACGTTCTTCTTAAGAGAATTTCTTTTCAGTTTTTTTATTTAGTTTTTTAATTTTTAAGTTAAGAGAGAAGATGTGTGAGAATTAAATTTGTTATATATTTTCTTAATTACTGCTGTATATTTTTCATCAAATTATTTTATTTTAATTGAATATAGTATTAGTAAAAGAAGTGTTGTTAATCGATTGGTTCTTTCTCATCATGGTAAGAAATCTATTTTACCAACGGAGAAAGCCAAGGAAATGAGAAACATAAGATATATTGTGAAGTAAAAATTTTCAAACGAAGTTAATTTATTCTTTTTTTAAACGAAAATATTTTAAAGAAAAAAAAAATTTTTTTTTCTTAATTTACTTTGGAATTTCAATGAAATGAAAACTGATAAATACAGTACATGATAGAATGGTTATTTAAAAGATGGTTAGCATATTTTTTTTTTCCTTTGTTAAGACATTATTAAAATTCTAATTAATTCGTTGGAACAAAGAAAAATGAATAAATATAAGGGTTGCATAAATTTCAAATTAATTTATTTTTCACGAAAAAGAAGTAATAAATAATTTATATTTCATTTTTAAACAGATTTTCCATTTCTGATAAAATTAAAAAAAAAAGTGATGGGATGACTATACAGAACAAGTAACTACTGACAATGAGTCATCAGATGTGTAATAACAACAGAATAATACTTGTGTGTATCGTAATAATTTAATTTGAGATGACTAATCGTATCTATACGTATAAAATAATATCATATTAAATCATATAAAAGTCATAACGATATACAGCATTAAAATTACACTAATACATAAATTATAATAATTAAATTGCTGATTAAGAAGCATTCATATTCAAGTTAATCTGTATTTTCCAAAATTTATTTTTTAAATCAATATACACATATAATGTTATTATTTAATTATATATTTCTATTTCTTTCAATATTACATAATATCATTAGAATAATAAGAGAACAAAATGCAAAATAACGGGTTTCCTTATAATTTTTTCATAACATTCTGTGAATTGAAAAAAAACTATTAATTAATATTGATCGATAAATTAATTACTAATCTATTACTCATTCAATATTATCTTTCACAGAGTCACGAGATATGTATGTCTGATAAATTCAATTAATTCATTAATTATTATCATTAAAAATTTGCAGTTTTTTAAATTATTTATTTACATATAGAAAGAACTATTTTTGCCTATATTTTTTACTGGCAAAGTTTTTAAAACAAATCTTTAAATTATTGAATTTCCAGTTTGCAATTTTTAATATGAGAATATTAAATTTTTTAAATTCAATGTTATTCTTATTTTCTATGTAATGTATTTTCTATGTATGTTTGAAGTAATAAAAATATGACATATTTTTCGAATTGTATTTCTTTCGTGAGAATATTATAACAATGAAGTTTCATTGAAAAATAAGAACGTGCAATCAAATTGCATGATAAACATGGATATGCATCTTAATCGAGGAATGATTTTAAAGAAAATGTGACTTCAAGGATTCATTTTAGACGTAATTTTATTCAAGTATCGAGCCATTAGAGGTTCAGGGACTCTATTTTTTTTTTTTTGTATCTTATGAATAAGAAGAGACGATTATTTAAATTTCGTCCTTATTATCGTCATTATTACGTCATATCTTGAAATAGATATTTTGCTTTCAAATAGAGAAAAAAATTCAACTTACAGTTTATTGCATTTCATGACTATGAAAATTTTTTAATTTTATGAAACGTAAGTATTCAATTTTGACTTATTTCTATAAAAATAGAAATAAATACAACGATTCTTACGATATAGAAATCGAATTTTAATTATAAAAATAATAAAAAAATATTATAGTTTGTTTTTGCTCAAAATTTAATTTTAAAATCTAATTTCTTTTTTTTCAAAATTAGTAAAAAAAAATATTTTAAATTTTTTCCATGTGGTGTTACAATGAAGAATCTTACAATTTTCGTTTCAAAGCTCTTGTCTTACGAGAAATTTTTTTGTAACATGCTGAGAACTTCCGGATGGCTGAGACATTACTCACTATCCGACTCATGGGTAAAGTTCGAAAAAAAAGAAAGTTGTAAGTATCGTTGAAGACGAAGTCGAATAAAGTATGCCAGACAATCCAGTTCAATGATTCATTTAACCCTTCGTATTATACATTTTTTATTTATTTCCTTTTTAATATGCATTTTAATCCATAGTAATTTATCATTTTTAATTTCTTATATCTATTTATATTAGCAATAAAGAGGATTAATTAGTAATATTTTCAAATATAAAACTGAGACAGATTACAACGAAACACCCTGTAGATTAGATACACAGAGAGTTCATGATTGCTTTCACGCATATTACTTAACCTAGGGTTCGTTGATGACCAAATAACATCCTTGATAGGTTTCCATCAGTGAATCAGTGGGCGAGAGTAATTCAATTGACTGTATCTAATCACTGCAGACGCAGAACAGTTACATTCTAGACGAAATAACTTTTAGACACGCACATCCTTTTATTTTTATTTCAACTTTACTTCTAATTTACCGTATTAAAAATAATTACAACTCTAAATCTTTTTGATAACTAGTTATATATATTTCCATTCATACTAAATTCCAAAATTAAAAATTTATCTCTGAAATATACATACATATTTACACACAAAAAAAAATAAATCTTTTCACGTTCAAAAAAATTACACACAATATAATTATATTGCTCAATAATTAAAAGAAACCAAAATCTACGCGTACAAAGATATCATCGGGTCACGTGGCCATCGTGATTCAACGTCGAGCCACTTACGGACCAACCACTTATCGATCCTCCTCGAAACGATTATCTGTTTCGGCACGGGGACCAACACGTGGACACGATAGTGTATGAATCGAATCGCATCGCGACGATCCACTTCTCTCATTTCAGTTCTAACACTCTCATAAGCCTATTACCGGGCTAAGCAAACAGGCCGGGTAATCCGATTGCATCGAGAGTGCTTGCTTTCGCACGTTTTAACTATTAGCCGGTCCTCGTGCGCGATCGGCTATCTCCGGCTCGGCTC
>NW_006263456.1:179516-181593 GCF_000469605.1 Apis dorsata
AAAAAAGCGTCCTCGGGTTTGGCGGGCGGTTCGATTATTTTCTCATCGTCGGTGCGGCGAACTGATTCACGAGAGAGATGGGTTATAGTGGTTACAGCTGCGAGAATTCATTGTTGTTCCACGAACGAGGACTTATCCTCGGGAACGAGGATCGTTACGCGTACGTGACAATATTTGCTTGGTCTTGGAACGCGTTTCTGCGAACCACGCGCGTGAGATGCGATCAAATATCGCGCGGTGGACGGTTTGCTCACGGATAAATGTTGTTCCAACGAGGATTATAGGCGACTAGTTGACTACATATCGCATCGTTGTTTTTAATAATAATTTTTTCTGATTCGTTACCCGAAGATCCAATCGATTACATTCGAATTGATTCATATGAATATTATATATTTTTGAGGTTATGTGATGATATCAAATCGATGACAAATGAAGACTTGTTGATTCAATTTAAGAAGCTTTTATATAATGAATGTACGTTAATACATCTTAAATTTGAATTTATTCCAAGAATTAAATCACTATAATAATATTGCTGTCCGTATTTCTTGGATCCTCTTTCTATCTATCTATTATAATATAGTCTGTTGCTTAGATTTTTTTCTATAAAAAAAAGAAATAGATCTTTATTCAATAGAAAACTCTTTATTAAAATTCTTGGGAATCCAGAATTCCGTATGCGCGAGATTTAAAACCTTTATAACCTCTTGGCAAGAATTTCTTGGCTAATGTAACTTTCTTGGCGTATGTATAATATACTTTGATCAATAAAACTCTTGTGTGTACAGAGAAGAACATCTGTTTTGTATCCAAAAAGCAAAAATGTTTTGTACAATGACAATCCAATACTTGTTATTATAGTTATTATAGCATAATTTAGTGAAGAAAGACATACTATTGATAATTACATTATAATATTAAACGTTAATATATAATGATTTTTTTTTTTTTAATGAAATAACTGACAATTTTTCTTTTCATATCGATTCACAATTTCGAAAATCAATCCATCCAAGAGGAATAATTTCGTATCAGGCTAATATTTTCCTCGTTCACTGGGTCAGATAAACTGGCGACACGATGAAAAGCTGGGATTAAAAAAAGAAATCGTTCCCTTGGGAATACCCCGCACCCCATGTCATGTTCGCACTCGAGCACGAGATATATTTTACGATGTCTATGCCGTGATGGGGTGGCGCTCTGATGATCACGATGCCGCGATATCTGATATTACGAGGATCGTATATGCGTGAATTAACGTGTTTTCATATTTTTGAGATGAGATAACACGGTAACGTGATTTTATCTATACAACTAATGATTATCTATGATAAATGTAAACGATCCGTGTAAGTACTTGCTCAAGTGGATATCTTGTAATATTATATATTTTGAAATATGAAGCAAGATGGTGCAAAAAAAGTATATTTTTATTGCTGAATACTTTTCAGAATGAAGAAAGTTTGTAAAAATTAAAAATCTAATAATAAATTATATAACTATAGATAAAAAAAATAACGAAATACTGTTGCTAAAAGCATATATATATATATATATATATATATATATTGTATTAAAAGTGTAATAAATTTATATAGAAATATCAAGAGTTCCATTAAAATGCTTTTACCCGATGGAAATTAGGTTTAATGAAATAATAAAGTTGGATAAGTATACTTTATATGCAACATACTTTTCCTCTCAAAGTTATTGATTTATCGATAAGATTGATGTGTATACTGCTTATCAAAAGTTTCTTAAATTAATGGAAAAATATATCTCGAAATAATATGATTTAACTTGTAAAATAGATACTTTTGCATATCGAGGCGCGCATGCTAATGTTATTATTCCGTTCATTATTCCTCAAAAATTCCACTCTGATTGTTTAACAAAAAAAATAAATATTATTGAACAGAATTCATTAAAAAACTTCGAATAAAAACTTTAAATCACAAATAAACTTTATACAAGTTCTATGTTTCCAACAATACTGTTAGTGTACCATTAACGTCGATCAAAAGTTCATCTTCTAGGCATCGTAAATTAAAAAAAAAAAAAAAAAAAAAAAAAA
>NW_006263456.1:181773-184827 GCF_000469605.1 Apis dorsata
AGAGAGGGAGAGAAAACTTTCTCAACCTACCTCGATCCTTGATCCGTTGGCCGTTGGTTCTTAGGCATGCCGATTTAGGAGGGTAGATTCGTGCTAGGGGAGAGGTCGTGGAGGGTTCAGATATAAAAGATTCGTTGGGAACCGAGGCCAAGATTCGATCACAGGCCATTGTAAGACCTTCGACTCGGTCCACGGCCGTTGCCAGACACTGGTTGCCTTCTATTTTCTCAAGGCCGACTGTTAACGACTCATCGGGGAAACCTCGAGCGGCCCTCCTCCTCTGGGAATGCTCGCGGATCTCGAGAAAATGCCACATGCCCGTGTCGTGTCAGGTCTCATTCGAGATTTACGCTTCGAACATGCTATGATTCAGATAATACCGCATACAAGTTCACTGCAGGGATTCGACTTTCGGGAATATGTTATATATAAATGTATTCTTCTTCGTTGACAATGATGCGAAAAATGTGGCGTGACTGGTAACACATTTGAAAGGAGGATGAATTTGCAGAAGAATAAATTTTGAAGAAGAAAATATGATAATGATTGTTCAAAATGATACGATGAATTATATTTTAATTTATTATTGCTTTCTGAAATATTTTTTAGCGATAAATATAAATAAATATAAACGCGTATAGAAATAAAATGTAGATAGTATTTATGACTTGTAAAAATTTCTTCGTTAATATTGTAATTAAAAATTGAAATAACTTGCTTCCGGTGATAATGAAGCAATTTGATCGATAAAACGAAAAGGAAACAAAAATACTCATAAAAACATTATGTATCGATCGAATGGCACATTATAAGTTTAAGGTCATCTAAAATTCTAAAGTCAAATTAAGTTGCGCACACGTGAAGTGATCGTTAGCAAGAGGCAGAGGCAACGAGTAATATATTACGTTATACGAAATTACTTTATTTATTACACTTTCTTTAACAGTGAAAGATACATTTCATATAATTCACATCATATTATATTTATAATAATAAAATTTAATTATTTCGATCTATAAATCGAAATTTTTAATTAATCAACTTTAAGAAAATAATGCTTCCAATATATGCTTCTATCGTGTTGATTTTTCAAATTTTTCTTATTTTGTACTGGGATTGCAAGTTGAATAATCATGAAAACAGTTAATAAATTAAGAAAAAAGATTGCAAAATTAATGATTTAACGTGTCTTAACATTCATCGATTTACATTACAATTTACAGTTTCGTTCGAATCGCTTGCGGATTATCCAATTTTCCGCTACCGTTTAACACGGCTCGTTAATCGAGGATCGTTTGACGTTGCCGCTGGCATTCAGCGACGTGAATAGACGTGTTTACTTGTGCGAGAAAACGAGGAATCGGGCCACACGAAAAACGTGCGAACACGTGGGAAACGCGTATATACTGGTCGATGCATCCAAAACGTTTTCTCAAACGAATATCGTGTGTGTTTGACCCCCAAATGATATCCACGCGATTCTGTACACACTTGTTTTCAAATTAATAAACAGAATTCGCGAGAAATTCGAAAAATTCTTGTGCAAATCTCATAAATGCAAATCTCTACGATTTATCTCTATTTCAAATTTTAACGAAACGAAATTCACCTAATCTAATAAAATACGATTGTTTATAAAAAGGAATGGATGAACAAGAAAAATAGAAAAATATCAATTGAACGTGCATAGTACTTGTCTACACTTGTGATCGTTAGATAGAAAAAGGTTGCGCATGTTACGGTCTTGGAAACTTTTTCGCAATCTTTCTTTACCTCGCGCTTCTCTCTACACCATGTCTATACTTCTCGTGTCACATTTCCAATGCTTTTGTGTTTCTCTTCTCTTTTATTCTTTTCGACGCGAGCAAAGATTGTTATCGATGCGTCCATTTTTCTCACTTTTCAAATGTCGACGAGCGAAGTGGAAGAGACGTCGAGAGATATCGATTGGCCCGTTTCAATTATTTAATACCGTGTATTAAAATTAAATAAGTGATTTTATAAAATGATTCGTTGGAATAATTTTAACAAGGAAAAAAAGAAAGTTATAATTCAAACGATTGAAAAATATAAATATAAAATTGAAAAATATTGTTATATTTTTTTGCAGAAGCGAGAGAGGTCACCGGGAAAAAGAATGGACCGACTTCGACGAAGTTTTCGTGATAGCTTTCGACGGCGGAAAGATCCTCATGTACCGGAATCAAGTAAACCGCATCAATGGCAGGCGGACGAAACGGCTGTCCGCTCGGCCACATGTGCTTTCCATGTTAAGGTACAATTTTAATTTTATTATTAAATATTAAATTTATATGTAAAAAATAGAATGAATAATACTAAAAAATACTTATGTGTAAAATTATGTGTTAAATATATGTGAAGGTGAAGTTACGATTTATTTAGAAAAAAGAAAAAAATGAATCATCTTATTAAAATATGCAAATAAGAAAATAATTAGAAGGGGTTAAATTGGAATCTTATTAAAAATAAAATTTTTATTAATTTTTAGATCGATAAAAAAGAAATTAATATCGAAGATCAGTAAAAGTAATAAATATAAATTCGTAATTAAAGATTAAAAATTTGATCATTCGAAACAAAATACGTTTAAACATGAAGAATTCGTGTGTAATCAAAAATCGAACAGCTATCGGCCGTAAAATTGGCACATATCCAAATAATCGATATTCGAGAGTAACGTACCATTACGGTTACCCCTTACTACTTAAAATACGTATGTGTAGCCCTATTCTATTTTGATAGACTACCCCTATACTTCGAAAATGTTCTTTTCTAGTGAATTGAAACTTTTATATCCAACGTAATTTAAATATATATATATATATATATATATATATATATATATATTTTTAATAATTAAAGAAGAAATTTCTGAAACGATAATTTCATTCTACATTTCACTAGGAGTCTACAGCTTCTATTATTCTTTTTTTGTCAAAATCAATCTCGAGTATCAATCAAACTCGACCCTGTTCGCGCTTATTGATTAATCCAATCAATTTCAATTGCTTCCAGTACCTGGGATGTGTTGAG
>NW_006263456.1:184867-186259 GCF_000469605.1 Apis dorsata
GAATCAAGGGGTATGCAAGTGTGCGAGGAAGCTCTAAAAGTACTTAGGGTAAGCGAAATAAAAATTTTTGAAAATTGTCAATTTGATGTTTCCAACTTGCACGAGTTATAAATTTTCTTATTTACATTCTCGTCGTATATTCTTTGAGAAAAATCTTTAGAAAAAGAAATTTAAAATCCAATCGATCATTTTTTTTTCAAAATGAAATTCTTGTAGAACTCGAGGCGGCGGCCGGTACGCGCGGTGCTGCACGTATCAGGAGACGGTTTGCGGGTGGTTGAAGATGAGACAAAAGGGCTGATCGTCGATCAGACGATAGAGAAAGTTTCCTTTTGTGCTCCGGATCGAAATCACGAGAAAGGGTTCAGTTACATCTGTAGAGACGGCACGACCAGACGATGGATGTGCCATGGATTTTTGGCATTGAAAGAATCGGTTCGTGTTGTTGATAAAATTTCTTTGATAGAAAAACTCGTTGGCTCGATTATTTTTTTTAATATTATTTTTTTTCTTTTTTTTTTTTTTTTTTTGTAATTGATGTTTCAATAATGATTGTGATGATTGTACACTACGATCTGTAAGTACAAATCTGTACACCATAATTTTTTTTTTTTTACAGAATTATATGTAATCTATAATTTTCAAATTAATTTTTCTCCTTTAATATGGAACATTATAATTCTTTAAATCGCATTCTTTCTTTGCATCTATGTAATTTTTACGGTGTTAACGCTTAATATTCATCGTGTTCATTTAGGGAGAACGCTTGAGTCATGCAGTGGGATGTGCTTTTGCTGCGTGTCTGGAAAGAAAGCAACGAAGGGACAAGGAATGCGGTGTCACGATGACGTTCGATTCGAAAACTTCAACCTTCACGAGGAGCGGCAGTTTCAGGCAGCCATCTTTAACCGAGCGATTGCAGGATTCGCGCGAACGCGCCGTAGGTCAGTGACTTTTCTCCCCTAATGTACCTGTGAAGCAAATTATTAACATTCCAACGAATCTATAATCTGTCCTTAAAATATAATGAAAATAAATCAATATAAAGAAATGTAAATATATATTTTTTAAAATATCAGACTTGAAATTTTTGAAATATAAATTATTTTTTTAATCTTTAACTTTCTTGCTTTTCTATGATTTTATTTTTATAAAAATCTTATGTATAGAAAAAATTAAATGTCATCAGAAAATTGTATTAAATGTTAATAATAAAAATAATTAAGGTGATCATAATTAATTCATTTGTGAAAAATTTTTCAAAGATTGGTTTCAACACATAGAAAAAGATTTTTTAGACGTATTATAGAAGTATATTTCTTACAATCAAATGTTTTTTTTTTTTTTTTTTTTACAGATGTACCACCTATAAAGCAAGTCTACAATCCTTTT
>NW_006263456.1:186421-190156 GCF_000469605.1 Apis dorsata
TAGAGAGACCACACGCTACCCCGTCGATGCTCGAAAGACAAGGTTCCTTCCGGGGTTTCACTCAATTGAACCAAGCATCACCGTTCAAAAGGCAGCTTAGTTTACGGATTAACGATCTTCCTAGCAATCTTGAACGCACACGCAGTCATAGCCTTGAACCGACGGATTTGTCACGGATGCCATCTGCTATGTCTCACATCGTACCTCTGAAGCCACCAGGTAAAAATTTTTATTGCGATATCTTCGAATCTAGAAATATAATCATGCAGATATGTATTGTAATTTTATTCTATAAAATCGTATATTGATGTTAAACGTATATTATATACAATTACATACAATGTATGGATATAAGTATAAGATGAAATTCAAAACTTTGATAAAATTATGATAAGTTAAACTGAAGGCTTCAATATATTCTCAAGAGAAGGATTAATTTTTAATATCATGTTGCTATATATAAAATATTGTAGCTTATTATTTTATTGTTGCTATGCGCAGTTGGCATGAATTATATCTTTTTATATTGTTAGCAACATTACAAAATAGATTGCTAAATGATTGATTTCATAATATCTATTTTTGTAAAATTCTTTTTTCAAATGCAATGATGGACAAAGGAAATGCGATTATTTTCTTAAATAGAATTTCTATGAATAGAATTTTTTTAAATTTTTCTAATATAAATATATTAAATCAAATTTACGAGGAATAAATTATTAATATTGACAATATTTATCGATATTACATATTTATACATTTAATTATTGAATGTATATTTGTATTCTGAATACAGTAATATCAATTCTCATTTATTTTTTCATAATTGCAATTATATTTTGAAGTCTTCAGTAGTAATCCTATAAAAATATTCCGACAAATTGCTTTCTTCCATGTGCTGCGTGTAACTAAAATATTGAAACATCGAATAATATAATTCTTCATTTTTGCAATAGAATTCGAAGGATATGACGAAGGTCATTATTCCCTATTCTGTTAATTGTCCATATTGCCTGACCCTTCTTTGATGTTTTTGGATGGTGCTCGTTTTCCTCCGTTGTGTTTAAATATACCATTGTATACGATATGTTGTTCGTTTAAATATAGTTCAACGAAGTTGAACGAGTAGAGGAAGTGGAAAAAAAAAAAAAAGTATAACGTTCTACACGACCCTGTAGTACTCTTAAATGTTCTCGTTTTATGAAATATTTTTCTCGCTTCAAATTTTATTTTCTAAAATTGTAGTTTTGTTGAATACATAAAAGAAACTGAATTTTTTGAATTTACAGACTTATATTATTTTACGAAATAGCTAAATCATTTTTTTTTTTCTAGAGCTTTTTCTTTCCAAATTTTTATTAACAAATTATTATCGAAATATAATAACAATTATCATATCGTCAAAAAATTATTTATTCGTCCTAAGATATTCTCTTCTTCTTGATATTTAAATTCTTAACTAATTTTGTGAAATAATATAAGTCTTATTATTTTCGGAAATATTTGTTTTTTAACATCTTGTATCCCGCTGTTAGACACTTAACACGTATTCACGTGTTTGCGGCATGCGTTCTGTAGTTCCAAGCACTGGTTCGAAGCACCAAATTATAGTGTTAGAAATGTTCAATATCTAAAATAAATATTAAAATTCTGTTTCTTTTTTTACAGTTAGTCCAATACCAGAAATATCACCCGGGGGTCAAGATAGCGTTTCAGCGATGTGTCAGCAGCTTTCACAAGGGCTTTCTCTTCTTTCGAGGACCGACGACTTCGGACCAATCTCTACGCAAAGCAGTACAAGCTCTGTGGCTAAACAGCTCTTCACCAGTACCACCGCTAATAATACTCCACCAGGTACATCACGAATCTGAAGTGGTTAGAATTTTTTTAATTCTAACTACTGGATACTACAGGATCAATTCACAAATATTCTTACATTCTCTAATAGATTTCAATTTTCTTTAGTAACAAAAATATATTAGTAACAATAATATATTATATATTATGATATAATTTTTATAAATGTTGTTTGTAATTATTTTGATTAAATGCTAATGATTGACATTCCGTTACAGTGACGAGTAGCAACTTGTTGGACGAATTAAAACTGCAAAATGGTCCAAGTTTGAACAACAATAACAACAACAACAATAACGAAAAGAACGACGATCTCAGTAATCTGAATCACGTTGGACCCAGTTGGCAGGAAGCTCCGTCACCTGTTCTGGCTTCGAATCACAGGCTTACACCAATCTTGAATAAAACCAGCAATCTCAGTCCCATTCTTCCAAGAACGAACGCGCCTACACCGATAGTTATGAGTACCCCCGCACCCAACACCACTGTCAGCGTGTTTGGAACATCAGCCTCGGCCAGTCCAGCCTTCAGCACAGCGTCCACGTCCTCCTTAGGAAATGCACCCACACCGGCTATGAATAGGTCACCGATACCAGTGACTTCAGTGATGACTCCCAAGACCAGCTCACCGACTACTACCAGTATGGCATCCGTCTCACCGGCTCTATCTGGAAAGATTTCTAATAATGTTAGTCAAATTAATCAAACCTCAGTGGCGAATACTATTACTACATCAGCGGTAAGCAGAAATGCTTATTCGTTTAAACTTAATACAATATTATTCGCACCAATTGATGTTATTAATTACATAACATTTATATACTGTTTATATTATCTATACTATATTTTGCTTTTCTATATTTCATTTAAAGAAATCTGTTAATCTTCAATCGATTATTCTCTCTAAGTTTTTTTATAAATTCAAAATTAGTTAAATTACTTTCAATTAGAATTTTTTCATTTTTGCCTTGAATCGATAAAAAATTAACATCAGAGGAAGAAAGAGAGCAGTATATCTTCTTGCATTAGATCTATCAAAGCAAATATAATCTTTTATTTCTCAATTTTGCAAAGTATAAACAATTAAAAATGATGTAAGAACAAATATTACAATATTTTAATTCTCATTTCAGGTTCAATCAGTTTCAACAACAGCCGCATTGCCAAAACCGGAGCAATGGTTGGGCAGTATAACAAGCTCGGTACCACCTTCAGTGCAATCTCCTTCGCAAGGACAAATAAGTCCTCGACGGGCACCACCTCTTCACGCGAGGGCGCTCTCCCTCGGTTCGGCCGCCATGAATCAGGCGACCAGAACCGGTCCTTCGGATCCATTCGACGCGGAATGGGCGGAAATAGCGGCGAGGAATCTGCGACAATCGAGCACCACAAACCCGTTCATAATGCCAAACGCGACCCAAGCATTCCAGGTGCAATTGTAGCGCCAGGAGTTTGTCAACAGCGTGGCCAAGTACTTCCGTTCGAACACATAGTGACGACTCCACGTCCGTTCGCGTTTCGACCTCTCGAATAACCGGAAGTATTACACGTGAACCGCGTTAATCTTGATGGAATCGCGTGGTTTCAAATGAGTAATTCTCCAATGGAGATTCCGGATGATTGGCCACGGTAAAGAGCCGTGTGATGAAGAGGGACCTCCATGAAAAGCGAGGGATGGAGATATCGATCTCGAAGAGATATGTTTAGTAGCAATGATTGATATAGAAGCAAATCAGCACAAAACACGTACCCGTTGTTTCTAGATATTAGTAGATTACGCACACACAGCCTCAATAACCTCGAATGAATACGAGAAGAGTGAGAGGGAATATGAATTTGAAATAATGAAAAAAAAAAAAAAAGAAAATGCTTTCTGGG
>NW_006263456.1:190308-194679 GCF_000469605.1 Apis dorsata
GTTCGATCGCGTTGGTGAACGTGGATTATTTAACTAAGAGATCCATACGGTCGATCGATCGGCCGAGTCGCACGATTTACTTTAGATGTCGTCGCACTTTATCTGCGGAAAAAACTAGATAACGTCGTTAATATCGATAACATATTTAAATGTCTATCGTGAGATTATTACTTAATTAAACGAGGTGTACAATAATCTTGAATAGTTTAGGCTAAAAACGATTATCGTTCATTCTGCATGATGAAACAAAAATTTCCACGCACCCAAGATTATGATGCACGAATCAGATGTTTCGTCGAAGATAAAAAACGTGAAAAAAAAAAGGAGAAAAAATACAAAAAAATAAATAAGATACGAGAAATAATATGAAAATAACAATGCTAGTAGCTTAGCTCGAATGCAAATCCACGCGATAAACGTGGCTCGATAAAAACAATTATTATCAGATAGTTATTTTTCTTTTCAAACGGCCAACCGAAAGGTGCGTAAATAAAAAATTCTGTCGTATTTACCCGGCTCGAAATATCAAGAATTGTCAAGTTTTATTAACGATGAGCAAAAGAAAACTTAGATAACAAAATAAACAAAAAAACAAGTTAAAAAAAAGAAAAAAAAATTATGACCGAGTAGTACTTATAAATTCATTGATACTTATAAATTGGATTGATACTGGCGTAATTGAACACCAAAATAGCGGACTGTGATACATGTAGCAAAAATGGCCAGTACTTAAACGCAAACAATCAGATTATCATAAATTTTGCTCAAAAGTTTCTTTGCCTGAAACGACAGAGAAAAAACGAGCTTGGGTAGCGCAGAATCTATCGTTCTCTGGCCAACAGAATTAATCACACAAATCCTAAACACACGCATATACAACTTAGAATATTTAAGAGCAAAAATTAGATGTTAAAAAAGTTTCTAGAATCAGTACGTTCCACGCTATTGTTGTCTAATATCGTACATACAAGCGGGTTGAGCATTCATTGTAAAAGATTGTTTTGAAATTTAAGAGGATGTATTGAGGTGTGTAGATGAACGATACGACATTGTGGTTTTGCAGCAGTGGTGTTGTGTTGTTCGATAGCTTTATATATTTAAATAGCGTCGTATAATCGTATACATTGCGCTATTTAGATTTGATGTGATTCGATACTTTTATATGTCCAATGTCAGAATCCTATTATTGTAATTTTATTGAATTATTGGAATATGTAAATCTGTCGAATTGCATAATGATATTAGTGCAACATTATAAAGATATTGAATCGTATATTGTCACCGCTGAAAAATCGTAAAACGTATTATACATTTACATCAAGTATTACAAATATTGTCTGCAGATTTGCCTGCACATAGATTTTTAAATACCTGCAGAAAAATATAGCACGAAATTATAGTATACGATATATGATGTAACAATTTATGTAATACTAGTGGAAGAGATATATATAGATTCAATCATACAGTCAAGTCATACAGTCAAGTCATACAGTCATATCTCTTTTTGTTTTGGCTTTCAAAATATATAAATTATGAATTTGATGAATTTTACTGATCTCATAATATCTTTTCCACCAGCGATAATTATTTGTAAATAATTTATGCAAACTATTTGCAGACAATGTTTGTAAACTATGCCTTTAGATGAAAAATGGCTCGCGCACACGTAATAGGATACATAAAAGGTGCTTCCGCTTGAAACAAGACCAAAAAAAGCACACACAAGAAAAATATAAAAGAATAAGAGATAAAACGAAGATTGTTTCACGAGCCAACAGGAGAGCAACGATATGGTGTCGCGTCTCGACGTGAACCTATAGCACTATAGATTGTTATTCGAATTATGTCAATTGTTGAACGATTACGGAGATTTGTGAATGTTCTCCATATCCTATATATTGATAAACATGGAGTTAATGTTGTATCTTAAAGCTTCTTTCACTTTTAGTCAATGAATAAGCTTTTAATTTCTTGAATTGATGATGATTTTATAGCAACCCCTTGCTATAATATATATATATCTTTCTACTTTCTTATATATATCTTTTCTACTTCAAAAGATATTAATATACTCTTATAGAGAAAAATTAAAAAAAAGATTTTCTTTCCTATATTACAAGATAAATGTTTTAAATCTATAATTTATTTTTCTAAATGCCCATATATATATTTCAACAATTATTCATATAAAATTATTCATGCCAAATATAATAAATTCTTTTCAACCGTAAAGATCTAAAAACATGATATGAAAAAAAGCTGTACATTATGTCACATTATATGGCAAGGGGTTGCCATCGAACAGGGGTAAAAAGAGGTGGAGGCAATAGATAGAATGACTTCGTCATTGATGGAGAAGAGGGTACGTGTTCGATTGTCGTTTCGACGACGAATCGTATGTGTGCATTGTACATAAATAGTAGTTATTTAAAAAAAAAAGATGTTACGAAAGGAATAGAAAGTAAAATCGGATTGGTGAAGAGAGAGAAAGAAAAAGAGAGTGAATGAGAGAATGAGTGTACGAATGAGAGAAGAAAGTTCATCGAGTCGATGATAATCCTAATTCAAGCAGAAACAATATTCTTCGTTGTCGAGATTCGTTCAGTTTAAATTATAAGTTATTCTTGTAAATATAGTTCGGTAACGTTTTTCAGCACAAATCGTGTTGCTTATACAATTTTAGGACTTCTATATCCGGTGACAATAGTATAATCTGTTTAAAATTAATTATCCATTGAATATAATTGAGTACTACTTTTTTCTTTTTTATAATCTTTAGCTTCTATTTGATTCTCTGATAGATTGAAAAAATCTTTTGTAAGTGGGTCCAACTCGGTGCTGTTCTAGTTAATTTTTTTTTCCATTTTCACTTTATCATCGGAAATATGTAAATATACCACGTTTCTCAAATATAAGAGATAATTCTTTTCGTTAATCTCGAGAGATCGATTGATTCTGAACAGACTATACAGCGCCACTTAAAGATGGAAATGACGTAAATGATACTCGTCATATAGGAGAATCCTAAGCCCGATATCGTTCTCGTTTGGCATGATTGAGTTGATCTTTCGAATCATCTTCTGTCCGTCCGGTAAATCAAAAACAACAAAAGCGAAAGAAACGAACATCGACATACCGAAGAGAAAATAATGGATAGAACCAGAGAAAACGAAATAAAATAAATAAATAAACAAAATAATTGTCGAGATAGCACAAGCGCGATCACGAGGTACATATCACGGAATTTGTATAGAAGAAAAATGTGTGATAGAAAAAACGAACATTGGTTGATCGATGTACTTAAATGTGTATTAATAGGAACGCAGCTTGTTTCTTCGTTTCAATTTTCTTTTTTCTCTCTTTCTATTTAGAAACAAACGTAAAAAATCGATGTCATGGACATCATAAATTTTCGTTTTCGTCATTGAAATAATTTGATTTTTTAGGTTAATTCGGAGAATTGTATATACTACGATGATTATATATAGTATATATATATATATAATATTGCCTTAAGTACTTATTATTTTCTTCTTTTATTTTTTTTTTTATTTTTTACATTTTTTTTCTTTCGTATCGTACTTACATATAACTTACACATGTAAGTTAATTATTCGTTTAAATTTATTTGGCTAAGATCAAAAGAATCTAAATTAAAATAGAAATCATCTTGACTGGTTTCTGTTTCTAACCTTAAACATTTGTTGCAAAACTGATATATTTATTCTCTTGGTAGTTTATCGAATAATGTTTATTTAGGAAAATTTATTACAAAAAATGGAAAGAACAGGCATCAGTTGAGATATGTTCCAGTATCTTGACTCACTGAAAGAGATTATAGTGCATTTAAGATTGTTTAATTTGTTACGTGAATACACAAAGACACTGGAATAAGGGAAAAGGGATAAAAATATAAATGGAAATAATATACGAATAATATACGAGCAGATGCACCGCGTGCCAAATTTGAGAAAAGTGCAACCGCATTATCTGCGAATTACTTCGACATCGTGCACGCTTCCGTGGTTGTGTTGTACATAGTATCGCTGATCGATTCCTGAATCAATGTACGACTGCGTGTATATTTCGTGAAAGTATCCTTGTTCGTTTTACAATGTATCTGCCTCTGTAAAGATACGATTTATTATAATATCTGTTGTGATTACCAAATTGGCTTCTATTATTGACTTCTATTTTTACCTATTACACACATATAAATTGGATGACATAAATGTAAAAAATATTTATCTTTTTTTTATCTTTTTAAAAGAATCAAAAAAATTAATTTTATTAAAAAAAAATCAATTCTATATAGTTCTATCAATTTTATTTAAATCTATTCTGTAATTAAATAATGAACAAAATACG
>NW_006263456.1:195154-202115 GCF_000469605.1 Apis dorsata
TATAAATATATAAATATTTCCTTTATTTTAAAATTTTAGAATAAATCATCTGATAATAATCTCATATTTTATAATAGCATACTTTTCCATACTTTAATTTATTATATATATATTATATACAATTTAAATGAGCCTTTCAATTATTATGAAAATTAATTACATATCGATTTTTTGGTATGTGAAAAAGTTCATATACCAAAAATATTATATTCAATTTGAAATTAAATTAACCTCAAAATTTTTAGTTTCAATTTCAATTTTAATTCAATTTTTTAAATTTACCATTTTAGTATTCTTAAGATATTGATATTTATTATTTGAATTTAATAGAAAAGTTGAATTTTATATAAAATGACAACTCTAAAAGAAGCATTAGAAAGATATCCACCCAGTTCACCTACGACTTGTACATTAAAAAAAAATAGCGTTTTAACACAACCGCTATGTCCAAATATTCAACCACCTATTACTGGCACTTCTGCAGTTCATTTTCAAATTGCATATACTTGTTACGGGTATGTTAATATTTATAGACATAATATTTAAATATTATTTAAATATATTTAAATAATAATATTTTGAAAAATACATAAAAAAATTTTATTTAAATATATCGAAAAAATTTGTATTTAAATATAAAAAATATAAGATGATTTTATAAATATTTTTTAGTGTTAAATATTTACCCTGTTATTATCCACGGCCAATATGTTGTCCAGTACCAGTGATACCACCACCGAAAGTAAAATGTTATGGAAGATTAGTCGATCGTTGTGGAAAACCTATTTGTCTATATTTCTGATATTATCCTGAATTGTTTTTCTATATATTCGCATGACTCTAATGTATAGTTAACAAAGAATATTTATTAACATGTATATAATTTATATCGTTAATTTTTTTTTATTTATTATATGATGTAATATATAAGGTTTTCCATCTAAATTAAAAAATTAAAAGGATATTTTACTTGAAAAATAATTATATATACAGAAATTTTAATTGCATTTTTAATATCTATCATGTCTAATATCTATATTTATATAAATTAAATATAGAATTAATTTTATAATTCTAATTTATATTTTTTATATTTTTTTATAATAGATTTTTATGCATACAGTATCCTGTTTTTAAATATTATATAGATGAAATATAGGAAAAACTTAATATAATAATTTAATGGAAGTTTTTATCTCGTTTTAAAATAGACATAAATATAAAAAAAATAAAAATTGAATTGAGTTCTGTTAAAATTTTTAATCAATATATTAAGCAATAACATTAATCAAATATCAGCGCCGAGATTTTCTTAAATGTATAAATTTTTTAATTTATAGAGTAAATATAAACAAGGAAAGCTAATAATGAAGAAAGATAGAGATAAAGTAAAAATTCAGGAATCAGCGCCATCTCCAGAATGGAGCAAATGAAATTAAATAAGCAAGGATAACAAATATTAAGAAAAAGATAGAGATAGAGTAAGAATTGATTATTAGCGCTATCTCTCGAATGCTAAAAATATTTCTTTAAAAACAGGATAAGATAGAATAAGAATTGAAGATTAGCGCCATTTTTTGAATTTAACTTTTAAAGAAACTTTTGATACTTGTAAGATGACGCTAATGATCAATTCTCATATTTCTCTTTTTTTTCTAATATTTGCTATCTTTATCAATATATATGTTTCATTTACGCCACTCTAGAGATGGCGCTGATTTCACAATTTTTATTCTATCTCTATCCTTTACAAATTATTATTTGCTTTCTTTGTCTATACTTGACACGTACTATAAATAAGATACAAATTAAATACACTTTATTTCCTTTTCAAGATTATAATATATTTTTATTTTTTGAATTTAAAATTTTTATAAAAAGTAATACAATATTCTAATAATTCAATATATAATGAATATCAAATATCAAAATATCAAAGAATTGTATGAATATATTATGTGAATATATTTACTTTAAATAAAAAAAAAAAGAAGAAATCGATTCAAAGCGAATTTATTTACGAAATATACAAATATAAAATATCTTTAGATCAAATTCTTTCAAAATTCTTAATAATACGAAGAATTATATATCTGAAATATAAATCTGAAATATTCTAAATTGCACAAAATTTCTACTTTTGATTAAACTAATTGTATGATATTTAAAAATATCGTAATATATATTCTTGGGATTAATTCTGTTAGAAATAAATTCATTAAATAAAAATGTCTTCTTACGAAAACACAAACCGTAAGAGCACTCTACCTCCACGATGTTACCATTGCAAACCTTCACCATTTTATTGCCCGAAATATGGCTGTCCACCCCCGCAACAATATCCACCTTCAAAATGTTGTTGTCCTTCTCCATGTCCACCTTTCGTATGTTATATATATAGTATAAATTAAAATTATATTTTATATTATATTATTTTCAAAAATATATTTCACAATAAAATCCTATCTTTTTAATTTTTTTATTTCTAGATATGTAGGCCACGACCAGAACCTCCACCAAAACCACCAACCCTGTACATTGTAAATTGTTTACCACCTCCTGATCCACCAATTCCTAAATGTACACCACCAAAATTAGTTCCACCACCATCATGCGTACGTTATTGTATCACTGATATATGTGGAAAATCGTGCTATTGTCCTCGCTACTTTACTGATCCTCAGTGTATGAAATGTTGTTGACTATTGAGAAGACTAAAAATTATATTGTATTTCGTATTTTTAATTATTTTACTGTATATAAATTATAAAAAAAATGTGAGACTTTGATATTGTAATAACATATTGTATAACATGCAATGGTATTGAAAGCGATTAATGAAGATAATTGTTTATAAAAATTTATTTATTTGTTAAATTACATTCTTTCTTATAAATTTTCAAATAATTAATATGTAATAATAATAATAACTAAAAATGAAAGATGCAAATGATTTAATATTTTATAACCAAACTTGCGTCAAATGTCAGTCAACAAAAAGTAACAAAACAAGAATCAATTTTAAAGAAATTCGTTTATATGTAACTTAAAGGGATAGAAGACATACGTATATACAGAATAAAATGTTAGAAAATCCGGAAATAATCGGTGAAAGAGGAGAAGAGGAGGCAAATCCTTTAGGGGTAAATACTTCTTATTCTAAATAATAATAGATTATTATATTAATCTCCATAATATCCTTTTTAAAATTACATATTTATTCGTTTATTAATCTTATCTTCCAAATCTTTCTGCAGATCTAATTATATCCCATAAATTTTAATCATTCAAATAAAATTGTTATTTTAATATAAAATTTAATGAACTAAGGCTAAAAAATTCTTTTTATTTTGAGAAAAATGGAATGAATAATGAAATAAAGTATAATATAATTATAGTTATATGAAGGTGAACGAAATGAAAAAGGGGACAGACACGGCCGTGGCAAAGCTTTGCTTCCAAATGGCGATATGTACGTCGGTCAATATTGCAAGGGATTGAGACACGCTCGAGGCTTGTACGTGTTTAAAAATGGCGCTCGATATGATGGCGAATGGCGGCAAGGTGTAAAATACGGCCAAGGAACATTTTGGTATCCTGATGGAACGCGATACGAGGGTAAAAAAATGTTAATCGAACCACATGTTTACTTTTATCATTACATTACATTATTTTTTGGAATTTTCTAATTTAATATAGTTTTTAAACTGCAAAAAATAAATATCAGAAAAATTTCATTTCCATATCATTTTTATACTTATCTGTTTCAAATATCATTTTTTAAGAATTTTTTGATTTTTTTTAATTTTAGATTCAAAAATATACTGGATATCTTATACAATTTTATATTTTTCATAACATTAAGAAATATTTTAAATAAAAGTTGAATAGTTTCTGCATTTTGATATACCTGCATTATTAATTTTTTTTGTAAGTGAACGCATAGAGAACTTGTGAAGATCAATTTTGTTTTTTTAAAATAAAATCATTTGTTTTTTAATACACAAATCAATATATCTCTAAAAAAATATTACACTATATAAATCGAAAAATTATTAGTTCAGAAAATAATAACAAATATCTCTCAAGGTTTTTTTTATTTATAAAACACTATATTATTACAATATGCATTAAAAAAATGTATGATTTCATTTTGAAAAGCTTATTATAATTTCCTTTTTTCACTTGTATCATAGAGTTAAAACTTAAAACTCTATAATATAAATCTTTTTGAAAATAAACATTACAAATTATAATAATTATGCTATACAAAAAGAAAAAAGGAAATGTTTGATACACTGTGTGCAGATTAGCTCGTGTTCCGCAGGCGAATGGAAACGTGACACGAAATATGGTTTTGGCGTGTATTACTACATAAATGGGGACGTTTACGAGGGATCTTGGAAGAAAAATCTTCGACACGGTATGGGATCTTATCTTTACGCCAGTACGAATACAAAATTTATGGGTACGTGGATTAAGGATCGCATGCAAGGACCTGGACAATTAATTCATCCTCGACATCGATTCCACGGATTTTGGGAACTCAATTTGGTAAGAAATTTTTGCGAAATTATGATCTTATGATTATTAAAACATTATTGTTTAAAGAAATTATTGAGAAAATATATAATCATAGCCTTATGGTCGAGGATGCTTTACTTTCGAAAATGCTTGCATGCAACATGGACACTATGTGCACGTGAAAGATCCTGATTATGATGAGACAAAGGAACCTACCGAGGTGATAAAATTAATTTCTCAAAACTTGATAGAATAATTTTCCAATTTATTATATGATTAAGGAAACCAAATTTAATTTTTTTTTGATTTAATTAAGATATCAATAGTTCTCTTTATATTTGTGCATGACATAATAATTTTGATATAGGAAGTAGCAGAACCGCCATCACCAGAACCTACTGCGATAGAAACTGAAGCAGAAACGGATGTTACAGGGACTGAGATTACAAAACCGGAAGTTAAACCTGAACCTTTTGAACCACCTCGTTTGAAAAAAGGTATCATTGCGTTGTGGCGTGCACGTTGTATCACACCGTACAATCCTGATTTATTACCTCCTGAACCAGTACCATTGCAAGAGGAGGTAAGAACATATATATAATTAATATATATATATATAATTAATTTTTTAGCACTGCAAATTTATATAAAATGATCTAAAAGAAAAAATCGGATCTTTCAAGAGATCAAGATCAAATTTTTCTAAAAATTTTTTAGAAAAAGAATATTCAAAATTAATTTAATTTTAAATAATATTAAAATAATTTTAATACAGAAAAAATAAATTTTCTAAAAAAAAGTAATTGAGAAATATTCAATTGTAAGAGATCTAAATTATTCCATTTTTGCAGTTTTAAGGGTTAATAAGAATTATATAGAACTTGTATCTTATAATTCATTTTATTTATTTACGATATTATTAACACGGTATCTTTTTAAATCGTTTAATTAATTATCTAAAAGGGAAATTGTGATATCTTACATTATTTAAGATTATTAGAAAATTATTGAATTTAAATTTTGAAAGTGTACAAAAAATTTATAATTATATATATCTATGCATACAACATGGATGGATAATACATAGATTTTGGAAATCTATGTATATATCTAAACATGTATTAAAAATTTTTAAAATACATTTAATTACATCTATTATGATTTATTTTAAAAAATGGCAGGTTGTTTCTTCTTATTTTCTTTTTAAATAATTGTTATTTGTATATAATCATATTATAAATATCACTTTTAAGAGAATTTCGAAGAATTAATTTAACACATCTAAAATATACAAGTATATTATCTAAAACATAATACATAATTATTATTGCATTATTAATTTTACATTATTTTGGAAATATTGAATTCAAGAATTAAAAAAAATTTTAAATTAATCTCTTAATTTATAATTTTTAGATATCTGTAGATTCACTAATAGATAAGTGTTCAGAGGACTTATCAATAGCACCAGAACAATTCTTGAAATATGAAGATGAATATGAAGGTGAAGGGGAAATCTATTATGAAGATGATTATCCTATACCATCTCCTAAAATAACTTAATTAGAAGAATCAAATATGAACATAATTTCTTTCCTAATACGTTAATTCGAAGAATTAAGAAGAAGAATTAAATATTTATATGACTCAATTTTAATTTAAAAAGTGTTTAAAAAGTTTATGTAATTCAATATCAATTATATGTGTCTTTCAATAAAGAGAAAAAATTGTAATAAATCTTAAAAATGTAAAAATTCATTATTCGCGAAAATAAAATTTATCTTATTTTATATACAATATAATCATGTTAAATAATATCACTATAACAGTTATATATTGTAACAGGAAAAATGTTACAGAGATTCATTCAAATATTCCTCACAATTAAAATAAAAATATATAAAAAAATAATTATAAAATATAAAATTATATTTATATGTTTACACGCATGCGCGCATGCAATTACATCATTCATATGGTTAGGCAAAAACGCAACATGTTTTTAAGCAGTTTATTTAGGAAATTATAATAACAAATGTGCGTATGTGCCCATAATACGAGACAATGTAAAGAACGTATTTTACAGGCACGCATAGGTCTTTGTTCGAAAGTTTCATTTGCAAAGTATTTAATGTGTAAGTGTATGTATATGTAAGTATGTACGTACGTGTAATACATTAAATATCAGCAACAAATAGAACGAGGGTATGTGTTCATAATATTAGCTAAGCGTACGCTCAAGATAATTGCAGTCTATTCAGTTTTAATCGAAAGATCAATTTTATTATAATAATCATGTACTTAAATACGCAAGAGATTTTCATGTCCTCTATATCCTCGAAAGCGCAAGCTCGCTCGTATCATTCGTTAAGGTTTCTTTTTTTTCTTTTTTTTTTCTTTTTTTTTTTTTTTTTTTTTTTTTTTTTTTTTCCCTTTT
>NW_006263456.1:202134-223401 GCF_000469605.1 Apis dorsata
CATACAAGCGTGTATATTTCAAAAGTACGTTCGTCAATAGTAACACGTAAACAGATAACTATATATATATATATATAGAAAGAGAGAAAGAGATATGATTTCGAAGTATATTTACAATATCTTGATTGAACCGGACTTAAATAGGAAGACGAAAACGTTGTCTTGAAAAATACAGATAAAGAAGTTATATTAAAGTGGAAGAAACTTTTTTTTTTTTTTTTTTTTTACATTAATAAAACGTCGAGAAATACATTTTGTTTTTCAATCGAAAGTTCTCCATCCTCACTACATTAACCTAAATACCAATCAAATACGACGATTTCTTAAAAATTGTTTTCTTCTAACGATACTAATAAATACTGGCATTCAAATGTTTCGAAATACTAAAAGGAGCGTGAGTTTAATATACATATGTATATTTATATATATATTTATATATAGTTTACCCCTTAATTTTCAAACGAGTCTTTATAAAACGGTTATTCGACTACATTGACATAAAGGCTCAATGGAGGTCGAAAGGTTTTAAAAGGACGGAGGAGAGGGCAAAGGAATAAAAAACGTGTTTTGCGAAGTATCGCAGTCTTTTAACAATAAGCTATTTATACAAGTGAATATGACTATCTTCACTTGTAGAAGAACTGTTAAACAGCTGCCGTTTAATTAAACGCCATAAAGTAGTATGTATCATGTTTTAGCGCGTTGACGACGGTAAAATTTCTCTTATATGTTATCACAGTGTTCGACGACACTTTCGTGTTAGAATATTTTTTTTTCTTTTTTATGACACGTCCTGAGATTCTACTCAAGTTAAGAATATTCATACGAATTAAATATCGATATGGGTGATCGATGTTGATAGCAAAATACTTCGCTCTACAGCTTTGCGATTTCTTGGCACAATATCAAAAGAATTCGCGATTATTGCGAAATATCCACAGCCCTGAATTGGTTAAAGCATCAACTATTTTTTCTTTCTTTTTTTTTTTTTTTTTTCCTTCCCTCCACGTGTATACCAATTTTAAGAAATCAATCAATTTTGCTATGTCCGTTTGACATCAGTCATAGCAAAAGTCGCCTTAATTGAGATATTGAATCAAGTACGCTACGAAAAATTAAGAAATGTTATCATGAATGATTACAAAATAAAATTTTGATATTCGAGCGCATTTTATGTGCATTTAGATGTGCAAACGATCCGTTTGTAGATTGTTGTTTTAAGCATCTCAGGTACGTAAAGCGTGGACGAAATTTTGTGCCCTGTTATGATGTGATTTTTATATCCACAAAAAATTTTTGTTCTTCATTTCGCAAAATTTGTCGTTTTGTTCCCAAAATAATAATTTTTGAACGACTATTTTTTTCTTTAAAGTGAGATCATGTTACTTTACATTAGATCAGGAGGTGGTCTTTGAAATGCGATGCTTGCTACCGAAATGCTGCAAAAACCGGCAGTTATCACTCCCAGAAATATGTAAACAGCCGTAATTAACCAAAAGGCAAATAAATATAATGTTTTGTTACAATATTTGCCAAGAGCTGGATCATAATTTGGCTCATATTCCTTATATACCCACATTGAGCCTGTAGACAAAGATAAAAAATATAAAAATAAGAATTATAAATTTTTAAGAATTATAAACATTTAATATAAATGTAAGTTTTTATATTACTGACCTATAATAAACCAGCCAAGCATAAAACAATTAATTAATGTTTGTGTTGGAGATTGTCGTATTCTTTCTTCATCTCTTTCTTCTTGACGTTGCCGTACTCTTGCAGATAAATGTAATAACTGTTTAAAAACACCAAAACCACCACCTACTAATAAATAAACAGGAATATATTCTCCTTGTGGACAATCATAAAGATAAAGTCCTCCAATGACCATCATACATATTGGAACTACTATTGTTACTCCTAAGATAATAGTACATCCAACTGAAATTACCAAAATATTAAATTAATAATTCTTTATATTTAAATAAAGCATTAATTTATGTTTTTACTTACTAGTGCCTAAAAGTAAGACGATAATATTTTTCAAAAAATCAAATACTCCTTTTGAAACTTTATGTGCTTCCCTCATACGACCAAATAATGAATCATAGGATGGAGGAGGAGCTAAACAGAAAAGAACAATAATATTATATATAGCTAATATTTTCATTTGATTAATGAGTTGATAATTTCTAATAAAATTAAGATTTTTTTTATTAAAAATATTATTTACCATTTGGATCTATGGCTTCTTCATAAGAAGGAGGTGCACCACAATCATTACTCAAAGTAGATGGGTGTCCCAGAGGTAAATTAATATTATGGTATGAAGGTGGAGGAGTATAACAAGTTGATGCTATTTCAGTGCCAGGATTTACACTTTCGTTCGTACTAACGAAATTACTTTGATTTAATTGGCTTAAAGGCATTTCTTCGCGTATATTTGTTGCTTGAAGCCAATGCATGGGGTTTGCATTAAATATTACTTGATGATTCGCCGTTGCCGCTATTGACAACAGCACACATATAATTTTATAACCTATAAATAGCTTTCGTAACTTTGGTATTTTTATGTCGTTTAATAACGCATCACGTCAAGATATGGCACAAATTTTTAAAAAACGTATAAGTTGTGTAATTAAATTCAATGTTATACACTTTCGATTGAATCCGAATTGTTGACACATGTAAAGGAAAATAAACACTCTCAAGTACAATGTACGCTCTTTGAAATTTAGCGTGGTGGTAATTCGTTGGGGTTCATCGAACGATCAGAAGGTAAAACTTATATAACATTCAGTTTCATTTTGAAAGAAAAAAAAATATACCATATTCTAAGAATGCACAAACTGTCACACCCCCGTTTCAAGAAACACAAAACAATCTTATCGCACAAACCGGCATCTACAATTGATTATGCCCACTTTTCTATAAGCAAATCACTATAAAGTTGTTGCACTGCTAAAACATGCAACATTTCTTATTGGTTTTATAACATAACAGTATTATCTTTAAAGACACTACTAATTCGGGAAACTTATATACATTTGCGCCACAATAAACCATGTGCGGCATACATACAAATTAGACTCCGTATCGAATACTGGCCGATCGATGATATTCGATACTAGTCGATTTTGTCGAGGTTTCAATTTCAAATGCGGGAAATCCATAATTTCAAAATATTTTCAATTTTATGTAATAATGTTTTTTATTACTTTACTTCTTTATATTTGTAATATTTGTATTAAGCAAAAATATTTATTCTATAATAAATTTCTTTATCTTTATTCTATTTTTAATTCATTAACATAAATTATTATATACAATATATTAATAGAGAAAAAATGCAAAACAATTTGTATTTAATATATTTATTAAACAAAGTAAATAAATGTTTTATTGTTATCTTTTAATATCAACTTATTTTTTTGTAAAAGATTATAAAGAAAAAAAACACGAAAAAAAAAGAATAAAATAAATTCACATATTTTATATATTATTTATAATATTATAAATTATATTTTAATTTAAATTACTATATATTTCTGGTCATATGATGTAATTAAAACTTGTAATTGTTGAATTCTGTCATATAATAATATATCTATTTTATTGTTACTTAATCTTAAATTAGAAAAAATGAAATACTAACATACTAATTTATTATGTAATTTTCTAGAGATTGCTTTTGATAATCTGGTTAAATAACAAGCACGAAAATAGATGATATCTTGTTTATATTTCTCATTTTCCTATATTATAGACAATTTTTCTTGCACATTGAATTTTATTTCCCACAATTTTGTGCTCGATAAATGATTAAATGTTACGCAATCATATCTTATTTCATTTTAGTTATAATAACAAAAGGATAGGATTGTTAATTGATTATTATTTCAAAACAACTAATTATAATGATGATATACAGGAAGCATATTGTAGTATACAGGAAGTCTTTTATAGCTTTAAATATGATCCGTACATCAGTTGAAGAGCAAAGTTGTTTTTATAACAATTGTTTAATGTTTTCTGTTACAATCATGAAGTCACCAATTGAAAAACTATTATTAATATTTGTTTTATGTATCATTTCATCTTCATATATACTGAACGTTAAGGTAAGATAGATAGGGTGACTTATATATAGAGTATTATACACTTTTGCAACTATTTTATTTCTCTTTGAAACTATTGCATATATTTATTATATTATATAAAAAAAATCGTATATATTTCTTATCAACTTTAAAGTTATATTTATTAATTGATTTTAATTATTTTTAATTCTTTTTTCTTATTTAAGTAAAATTTTATGCAATTATAAAATAAAATAATATTTAAAATAATTTCATTTAAAAAATATATCTTTTAAAAGTAGATCATAAAAATAGATCTTTGTTATAAATTTACTTGAAACATATTTTGCATAAAGTTATAATGACAATTATTAAAAATAATTTCAAAAATTTTTATTTTTTAAATTTTTTAATTATAAAAATTCAATATATAAAAAAATTTTAATATAATAAACAAATAGTGTTAAAAATACAATGTTTTAATTCAATTATCATTTTTTATTTTTTAGGCAGAGAACAAAGTTACAATAAATAGCATTAAAATCGATATCTCAAATGAAGATGTACTCCAATCTTGGGATGCTAGTATTTCAAATAATCTCATTAATACAACACCTAAGATAAAAAAGGATTGTCCGAGTATATTAGAAGTACATTTTAATCTTAATTAAATACATTATTTAAATACTATCTAAATATATTTTAAAATATTATTTTCAAATATTTCAACATGCCAAAAATAAATAATTTTGCATAAAAAATTAGATATTTTTTAATCTTTTTACAGAATTTATTGATTGAACTAGAATAAAATAATATTTTTCTGCTTTTTTCAGGTGGATATCAAAATATATCAAGATGATCAATTGGTAAGCCAAATGACAAAGCAGTCAGAAAAACCGTTCAAGGATTTGGAAAATGCTAATTTTTGCGCATCAGTTGAATATATAGATGAAGATGATGGATGTTCTGCTGCACCGGTAATAAAACATATACAATATAAAATATTTCTTTTTTTTTTTAATCGAAATATTAAAACACATAGAAAAAGAAAATAGATAATTCTTTCGGTAAATTATTATTACTATTATTGTTAATTAATTAATTATAATTAATCCTATTAGTCCCTATTAACAATATATTATTTTCGATCAAAAATAATTAATATTGATATATATTGTTATTATATTTGAATTTTCTTTCATTAATATTAATACATTATTATTAAAATAATGAATTATCGAATAGGGTGAACAAAATGCTTCAGATTGCGATATAAGCTCGATGTTCAACAGTATGAATCCTGGAAATTACAAAACTGTATGCGAAATGAAGGAAAGTGACACTGAATTTGCTACTGTGACATTGGAGGTAACAGTAGAAGCTGAATAAAAGTAATATAATTGATGTCTAATGTCACTGAGGATTATTATTACATTTATTTTGATATTTACAACATTTTTAACATTACTAAATATATGTATGATTACTTATTATTTGTTTAATATTGCAACAGTAAGTGATTTTATCTTTCAAACTAAATAAAAATATTAGCATGATTATTATATAACTCTTCAGTTTTATGTAAACTTCCTCTTCCAAAGATAAAGATATTTTATAAATTTTAAGAAACAATATTTTAACAATTTTCAACATTTTATTTTTAATTATAAATACATTTAATATATATTTAATTTTCATTATCTTTAACTGGACACATTTCAAAAAGTTCAATAAATTGACTTGTCTTTGAAAAAGAAAGATAATAACAAAGCAAGAAATGAAGATACAAAAGAAGAATGCTAACTCTACTTATATTCTCAAATTTTTTTTTATCAAATATATTGTTTTTTTCTGGCAAAATATTTTTGATATTTGATTGAAATGTTTTCTCCTTTGAATCATCAAGTACTTTCTACTGTGCGATAATAATAAATAATATTATTTCAATATGATAACATTTTTTATAATTATTATTTCTTAATACAATAATAAAGTATATAATAATAATATTCTTTATATATAGTAATATATAATATTTATTTATTTTTAAATAAAAATAAAAATGCTTACTTCAAAATTAGTATTTCTTTTCACATTTAATATCTTTGATGAATCAGTTTTTTTTTCAATATTTTCTATAGCAAAAAGGATTTGTGATAAATCCTATTTTATCCTTTTAAACATATGTTAAACATATGACTAAAAAACAATTAATAATTGTCTAAAATTATTAATTGATATATTATAAAATTAAAACTTACGTATAAAATAACAATTTGATTTTGCATTATTTCTTGAAAACATTAATTTTTGAAATTTTATTGGTAGATATTTTATTTTTTTTTTATTATTATTAACTTCCATTGGTTTATATGAATCATGCTGTTATTTCAAAGAAATAGATTTAATAATTAAATGATTTAAATAATATTCAATATTATTTAAAAAATATATTGTTAAAAAATATATTATATAAATATAAATATAATATACATAGTATATTTTATTATTAAGCTTACTTTATTATTTTCTAATTTTCTTTTTTCCTGTAAATTTTCAATAAAATCTGAAATAATAAATGAATGCAAAATATTTGTATATAGATTTAAAAATAAACTTATTTTATTTGAAACCTTCTCTTGAAAAAGAACATCTTTTAGTGGATAAAACACTTTTTTTGGAAATTTTCCATTGAAAGAAGCTACATTCGTTGTACTTGAATCCTTTAAATTATAATTTATCGTATGAAACAAAGAAATTAATAAATCAGAATTTAATTTTTCTTTTACAATGACAAATTAAAAAAATGAAAAATTTTTTAAATGAAAAATTTACCATATGTAAAGGCATCCAAATATGATCTCTGCCACCACGTAATCTTATCATAGAATTTGCTTGGACGAAATAATGAAAAAAATTAATTAATTAATTCTTTTATGATAAATATATAAAAAAAATAAATACAACATATTTAATACAATAATATAATTAATTTAAATATAAATATGAAATAAAAATAACATAAATATTTGTTTAATTAAAATAGTTAATGTTATAGTAATATTTGATTTAATAGATAAATTGTAAATAAATAAATAAATTAATGCAGTTAGAGGTTAAGTCATACTTTGAGTTAAATAGGTTACTCCAAAATTATCGCGCGATTTACAAATTCCACTTTTTGAACGAATTTTCATATTTTATTATATATGTTATATCTTTTAAAATACAAATTATTGTTAATCAATAGTAATAATCAATAATAATAATTAATATGAAAGAATGATTGACATCAATTATAAGTAGTAGCAGTGATCATTTAATTCAAGTTCCAATATATTTAACATTTTATTTTTTTTTATTTGTATTAATTAACTATAATTATATATAATGATCGGCATATTTTTATTTGTTATCTTTCTTGTGCAAAAAGTTAACATAAACTTCACATCATATATAAAATAAAATTAAAATTATTTAAATTTATTTAATTATAAAAATCAAGAATCAAATATTTTTATATAAATATGTAAATAATAATATCATATTTATAAATTATGTAAATATATTTATATTTTTATAATTATTTTTTAAATTTAATTAAATTTAGTTTTATTTATTATATTCGATATAAAACGATATAATATAAAATGTATATGTACGTTTTATAATATTATTTTACTTATAATAATAAACAAAAATTATTAAAGATAAATATCTTTTTTAATAAGAATAATAATAATGCTTGTAAATAAATTATATAAATTTCAGGTTGAGCAAAACTTGGCTTCATCTATTTTCTGCCAGTATTATATCTATCTTCTTACAAATTATATGTGTGAATTAAGTAAAGAACTTCTATATATGTATAGTATATACATGTGTATGTTTTAAAATTGTATTGTTTAAAAATAATTATACAATTACAAATAATTATTAATTTTTATATATAAATATAAATAAATTTATTTCAATTCTTCAAATGCTTTATATTTTTATATGTTTGAATTATTAGTGGATTTATTAAAGATCAAAGATTCATTGCTTAGTGACCTTTATATCTATTAACATAATGTTAACCTTTGCCTGCAATGAAAAGCAATCAGTTGATACATATTTGTAAAGTCATTTTTTAATTTAATTTTACGAAACGTTGCAATAATAATTTCGTTAATTTATTTGGCAGCGCATATTTTTGCGCTTTGAAAGAAAAATTTCTAATTCGATCAGATATTTTTATTAATATTGAATGACAATATGTACGTGTTTGAGATATTAAAAAACTTATTTCTAAACTTATTTATTTCCATATCATAAATATTTTGCTCATATTCACTTTTAATGTGTTTTTGTATTACTGCCATTGACAATTATGTTATTCCGAAAATGTTTTTTTGGCAGATTATTCAACATATTCAGATTATAGATTAATTATATTCTATTGTGATTATTATCGTGAAATATGGATAACGTGACAGTGAGTATTAAATTTCATTTTAAATACAAAAATATGATTTTCCTAACCTATAATAATATCTAATATATATAATAATCTGATATAATAATAGATTTTTATTATAATTTTTTTTTTTAATTATTTTTTTTTGATTTTATAATTAAATATATTCTCTATTATATATTTTTATAATATAAATTTTTTATAAAATAAAAGTAGAATTAAAATTAATTTTAAAAAGAAATTATTTTTCCTTTTAGGGAATAATACATGCCATGTATCGAGGATTTGTGGATAGTTTGAGAGGAGCTATTGTCTTATTTTATATGGACAAACGAATTAATGAAAAATTATCTAAACCACCCTTAAATAAAACAGAAAGTCATGGAAAAGACATAGCAGTCATACCTCATCCTCCAAAGCATTTTAATCATTTAAGGTATATAGTTAAATTATATAATAAAATTATATATCAAAATTTTAATATTTTATATCTTATATATATATATATATCTTTATGAGTATATTATAATGCATTTTCAGAGAATCAAAAGTGTTAAAAAGAACAATTCAATGTTGTGCTTTAAATGGTGGTGTATTTTGGGTCAGCATATTAATTTTTGAATGTGGTTTACTTCCATTTCTCAAGTACTTATTGACCATTATATTTGGTCATTCACCGGGTATGGGTATGACTGTGTGGTCTTGGATGAAACCATTTCTGTCATTAACTTTTGGCACTGTATGGGTACTACCACTATTTGTGCTCAGTAGGATAGTCAACAGTTTATGGTTTCAGGTATGAGTTATTTGATCTCAGAACGAGAAGCTTTGGCCAGTAACCATTGAAGGGGTTAATATCACATGCTATATTTGTAAACCATGTAGGACATAGCGGACAGTGCTTATAGGTATAGGCAAGGAAGGCCATTACTTTTATCTAGTGTGAGCAAGCTCGTAGCAGACACGCTTTTCAGTATATTGGTTCAAGCATTATTTTTGGGTCAAGGAATGTTGGTATCCAGGATTCCATTACCTCTTGTAGGTGACATTCTTGCCCTTATACATATGTGCCTTTTATATGCTCTCTATGCTTTTGAATACAAATGGTTCAATATGGGTTGGGAGCTACATAGACGATTAAGTTTTATTGAAAGTAATTGGCCATATTTTGTGGGTTTTGGTCTGCCATTAGCAGTACTTACCCAACTGCCCAGTTCGTATGTAATAAGGTAATTGATTTCTTTAAATATTGTTTCCTATGCAGGAATATTACTAATTAATCTATTATTATTTTAGTGGCTGTGTTTTTTCTATATTGTTCCCATTATTTATTGTAAGTGGAAATGAAGCAGTACCTGTGACTGGAGTATGGTATGTATCTTTGAAAATTATATATTCTATTAAACTATATATGAATATTTATTTTTTGTTTCAGTGATTGTCCATTAAAATTATTTTCACCGGTAATTGCTATTGCAAATACTCTTTTCAATAAAACAATTGGACCAACGAATAGACGGTGACATGAAAGATCATAATAAACTTCTTTAAAATATTAAATATATAGCAATAAACCGACTTTTCAGGTTTTCATATAAATTTTATTAATTTTGATGAAGTATATGCTTAATTAATTTTCTTGTGTTAACTTTTATATAATCAAATTGAAAAGAAAATTTTCATTTTCTATAATAATATAATTGAAATTTAAGACATAACTTATGTTTTAATAGTAGTATTTATAAAAATAGATAAATTCATAAATATGCAAAAATGAATTAAAATAAAGAAAAGTATTTGTAAATGCATTATATCTATAAGTAAAAGTTATTGAAGATACACACAGTAAGAAATTTATAAATTTGGTAATATTTGAAAAATTAGTTATAGATATTTCTTATTGTATTGCAAGAAATTAAAATAACTTAAAGTTTTATACATTTTTATTATTACTATTAAAACATGATAAAAATAATATGCTTTAATAGAATAATTGCGCATATAAAAAAAATTCCTAATATCTTTTATAAATTATACAACTAAAAAAAATCAAATAGCGTTGCCTAAAAATTTGCACAACTAAAAATAATTTTTGAATTAAGTTAATATATATATATACATATATATGTACATATATATATATGTATATGTACATATGTTTATGTATTCAATTTTTAATTTTTATCCAAATTTGTCAAAGTATATGTTACTTTATACAATATAATAAACTTATCATTAATGATAGATATTTTAGTAATTTATATATTGCTACTTCTAAGAAAATAAATGTAAACGTAAGGAACAAAAAAAAAAAATAGAAACAAATATCATTTCAATATATATTTTGTAATCAATTCAATAATTATATTTGATATTTTATTATTTTATATCGCTATGATATTGTAACTAGTCAACTTTAAAACTCATAAATACTATGTGATAATATTTATTGCAAAATATTTACAACTAAAACATTTAATTATATACATGAAATAGTAGAAGAGAAATATTTTTATGATACATGTGCATATTAATTGTATATTATTGTTGACATTTAAGTAAAATTTATTTAAAATATATTTTGCAGTGATATAGTATAGTTAAAATTATAATATGTATATCAAGAAAATATTTACAAAGTATTTGTTTCGTAAATAATTTTTATGTTACTTATCGCAACTTTATTTATACATTATTTCAATAAAATAGAAAAATATTTATAAAGAATAAATTGCTTTATATATTGTAGTTTAATAAATAATATAAAGTGATTTTTAGAACGAATATTGCTAGTTTTAAAGATTTTTCAATTTTTTGTAAATATTTTTATAATTTAGATTAATGTTTGATAATAATGAAATGTGCGTATTGTATCAATACATAAAGCAAAATATCTTTTTTTGAAAAATTTTTTATCGACATATAAAGATCACGAGAGAAGTTCTTGAAGAGTTAAAAGATCATTATCAGATGGTTCTTCTTTAATTCTGTATGAATTTGCTAATGCATAATGCCTATGCAAAGCAGCAAATCCAAGTCCAGGATCTGTTTCTTCTTCCATTACTGGACTTGTTCCTCTTTCTATTGGTTGATTTTTGCTTACCTATATTTGTTAGTTAAAGTTATTATTTTATCAATTTATTATTTTAATTATAAATGAAATTATGATATTAATGAATAATATAAATAATTATATACTTCGAAACGTTGTTGTTTGTACATAGCTAATTTACGAGTTCCAGGTGTGCTTTGAATAAGATTTTGTATAGTAGGATGTGAAATTCCAAAAAAATCAGCTCCTTTTGGTGTTATTGAACGAAGTGCAGGAGAAATTGCCATTAATAGTTTAGAATGACATTCATCAGGAGTAGATCCAACCAATGGTTGATCTAGATCATTATCAGATACAATTTCAAATCTATAATACAAAATATTTTATATATATATTATAGTTATAATTAATTATAATTATAACTAATTATTAATGCAATTATACCTTGGTTTTGATCCACCATCTAATATTTTACATGTATATAAACTTTTTGTTCTTACATCTCTTAAATTAGCATATACTCTAGTGCTGCAATAACCTACTGGATAAATGAGATCTTCTGTATGATAAGCAATTCTGTCTGATACTACTTCTCCAAGCGAGTATACAGTGAGATCACCCAAAGAAATAGGAAATATAGGTCTTCCATGGACATCTAGTGGTATTAATTGAACTACTTTCCTTGCAGTTTTATTATAACGCTTAGCTTTATTTTTTGGTTCTAAAAATGTTAAAGTATTTTAAAAAGTTATAATTTTCAAAATAATAAAATATAACTTAAATTAGAATATTTTAATACCTGAGCCATCAGTTGACACTCTTTTTTTTGTAGTTTTTTTAGGTGTGGAACATTCTGGATTAAATGTATTAGTATTAATACTGTTTGATTGAGATCGAGCTATCATAGTAGAAGGATCTATATCTCCTTGTTGTTGACATAATTTACGTAAAAGAAACAACCTTTCTTCTTTTACAAGCATAAGATTTTCTTGCATTTGTGCAACCTGATCACATAATGCTGCATTTTCCTATAATTATAAAGTTTTTTACAATTTTTATAGTAATTTAATTTACTATCATGTGTCCTCTTTTATTTTCATTTACTTTTATTTAAAATGATAATTTATTTTTATAAAAAAAGGAAAAAATATAGAAAGAAATATATTAAGAATCTTACGAATACTGTATCTTTTATAATCCTTTTTAATCTTCGATATTTTTTTTTATATTTTAAATTTTGTTGCAACTCAGCATTTTTCTGAAATTCACTGTAATAGTTATCATAAGCTTGAGTCATTTTAAATTCATTATATTAAACACAAAATATAAAGACAAGGTTATGATCTAATGATATTTGTAATTATTTTTATCAGATATGTTAGGTTATGTTACAATCTAGGATTATGCAATGCATAAGATAGTGAATAACTAAACAAATTTATCATATATGATTTTACATTTATGTATATTTTGATCATTATTTAATATTCAAAGATGATAGCACTAATATATTTATTTATTAGATGCATATATAAAAATAATTTTTATATTTTTCCATTTATATATTAAAATTTGTTCATTAAAACTTATTCATATAGTAATCATTATCTTTAAATATTTCAGATTTATAAAATAAAATTATTCATAATTTTTTATATTTTGAATTTTTTCAATTATATTTATTATTACATAAAGACTTATATAATATATTAAAAGTATTTACTCTTTTTGGCTGTAGTATTCTTAATTATTTTCTAGTTCTTCAAAATTCTTTTCAATTTATTTTTCAATACTATATCATAAAAATTAAAATGAAATAAATTTAAGATTATTGATAAAATAGAAATTTTATTTTAAATAAATTATTGAATTTGTTGAATCTATCAAGTTATAATTTAAATTAATTAAAAAAAATGTATATATTTGCATGTATTCTGTACATTTTATTCATTTATTATAGAAAGAAGGAAGATTTTGGGGTATAAAAGAAAAAAAATGATTGATTTTATTTCGAAAATACGATTTATTAACCTGTCGAACGTAAATTCTGTAACGCGCGTTCGCACGCACAATGTCTTCTCTGTCATGCTCGTTTTCTACATTTTCACGCACGCGGTATACAAAATCTATATTGTAAACATCGTGACGCGTAGCTTATCCGTTAGACGTAGATTATCCTAGAAATCGGGTTTTTATGTTCTATATCGATTTCAGTATTTTCAAATCATCGAAAAATTCTCTTTATGCAATTTAATACGCAAGTTGCGAAGGGACACGTGTTTAGGTACATCCAAATTATCTCCCTCTCTCTCGATTTTCTATTTATTATATCCTTTTTAATTTAATAATTCATAATAATTCAATATTTCAAATGTTTATCAGAGATCATAATTTAAAAAAAAAATTTATTATATATATATGTATTTGCAGTTCATTTACGGTGAGAAAAAAAGAAATCATTAGTTTGAATCAAAAAACTGATTTTAAAAGTTGTTTTTGATTTTAAAATTGATTTTAAAACTTTCGAATTTAGCGACTGGAATGGTCAATGAATTATATCATATATATATTATATATCATTTAATTTTCATAATATGTATATAAAAAAAGTTTTTTTTATCAAAATTGTATTTTATTACATTCATCAAATGAAAAAAAATTAATTCTAAATTGTGGTTGTAAATAAATATATTAAAATTCATTTTGTATTAAATTTTTTATTTAAGAAATAATTTTTAGAATTAATTTTTAAAATTCTGATTGATTTTTCATTATTTAAAATTTTTTTTATATCAATTTTTTATATTTATCAATGCATTCAAATTCTTCAATTTCTGATTTCAAATATCCTCGAAATATTTTTACTTTAATTATTTTTTATTTTACATTAAATTATTAAAAAATTAAAATTTTTTTTCACGAAATGTAAGATAAAATTCAATTTCGATGATTCCCAAATAGAAGGCAATGAATTAATTTTTAATCACACCTATAATCTCGTTTATTAATAGCATCAAATCATTATTAACACACTATTTCTTACTAATGCATAAATTACAGGTGTGATTAGCAACTTGTTATTCTTTTTTAAAAAATCTTTCTAAAAAAATATCTATCTTACGATAAGAGAGAGAGAGAAAGAGAGAGAGAGAGAGAGAGAGAGAGAGAGAGAGAGGCAGAAAAAAATATGTGTACTTCATTCAGAACATGTAAATAAATTCATACGTAATTGATTAATATTCTAATTTCATTCAATTATAAAATAAACATGTCCAGACGATATGATTTTAAATTTCATTCAAGAATTTTTTCTAATTTTTGATGACGTTCAAAATGATGTCCAAAAAAAAAAAGAAAAAGAAAGAAAAAATAAAACAATCGATTTTGTAAATAAATTTCTCCACTTTGTCAGCACAGATCATGTACGATTACTTTGGTACTTACAATGGAGATCATTGTATGGAACGAATTATAGTCAGATATACATATACATACATATATATATATATGGTAGAGAGCAGTTTTTTTTCATTTTCGAGATTTAGCTACGTACAAAAAATATCCTTATCAATTACATACGCTTTATATACACGGTGTACCTACATACGTGTTTTCTCCGATGATTGTAAGAATTAAGTGCGTGTGCGTACTGTACAACCTGTAGCGTATTTATAACATTCAAACGAGAAAGATCACAATTTGCGTTTTACCATTTTCTTTTTGGTTTTTTTTTTTTTTTTTTTTATACAGTCGTGATGTCGAGTATAAGTTGACACACGGCTCTCTTACACTTGTGTCGCGAAAGTTTTCAATTGCGATGATTTTTAATTAAAGAGAAGGAGAGTGTATAATACAGATAATAGAGTTTCATTGTAAAGTTTTTCAAAATTTTTTTGTGGATATAGTAATCACAATTAGTAAGATAATATATATAATAATACTGATACATATTAAAAAAGATATGAAAATGATGGGAGAAATATCTTGGAACAATTTTAATCATTTATAAATTCATGATTTGATTAGATACAGTTTTTGTATAATATTTATAATTATAAGTAATTGAAGGTATTAATAGAAATCATGTGATGTAATAAATATTTTATTAAAAGAAATATTAATGTATTGGAAAAGTTAAAGTTGATAGAATATTTTTCTTGATGAAAATATAAGTTTTTTTCAAAGATTATTTTTCAATTTGATTATTTATAAAGCATGTATATTTATATAAATAATTTAAATTAATAAAAAATTTTTTTAACATTTTTTTATATCTTGACAATTTTGTGATAAATTATGATTATTTTTAGATTTTTTAATTTTTTTTTTATTATTAATTTATTATTAATTTATTAATTTTTTTTTATAAATCTAAACTATAAAAACATCGTTTTTATTGTTTTAAATATTAATCAAAAATTACATGAAAAATTTGTAAGTATTATAAAAAGATCTATATTTATTTATTACAGTAATAATATTCTTTTTCGTAATTGACTCGATAATTGAACATTGGATAGAAAAGGTTCGATTATTAATTTATAATAAAAAGTTTATATCTTTAAGTTTTTTAGACTTTCTAAATATTTTTCTTTTATAAATTAATATAATTTTAAATTATTCAAATAAAAAATAAATATAATAATATTTTGATATATTTTATTAATAAATAACATTTTAATATTCAAAAAATTATTTTTCCAAAAATCTTAGTTTCATTTATACCTGAAGTCCAATTCTTTTATAATTTCTGTACAATTCTATATTGATTTTTAGAAATATGAAGTTTTCTCTTTGAAACAAAAATTTCCATTGTAAATTTTCACAACATTAAAATATTCGTATCAAATCGTTTTCTATTTTCAATAATCAGTAATGTGTTATTATACCCACAAAATATATATTTTATTAAACTTTCTAACTTATTAACCACATTAATTAAATCAATTAATTCAAATACAATCATAAATTTTCGCGACACATCATACGTATAGATTTTTTTTTTAATCTCATTTTACAGATTACACTTTCCTTCTTCCTTGTTACCTGAATTAACAAACGGTTAGATCATTCCGCCATTTTTATGATCTACCTTTGAACGATATGACAAAAACGTATATCTTCGACTCTTTTTTATCCCGTAAACGGCCCTTTAAACCATTCTATTGGCGTGCTTTGTTCGAAAATATTGCATCTTTCTTTCGATTTCTTTGTACATTTTTTTTTTTTTTTTTTTTTTAGGTTTTTTTTTTTTTTTACCCTAAATATTTCTTATTTTAATTTTTTTTTTTTTTTTTTTTTAAGTCTTTTTATTCTCTGTACCTATATATATCATATATATATATTTTTTTTTCTTCTTCTTCTTCTATGTGTTTTTCGCATTTTCGATGATAATTTATTTTGAAATTATGCGAGTTATTTAGAGCAATTTCTCTCTCACTTTCTCTATTTCAGTTTCAACTAAAGGGTTCAAAAGGGCGGATATACATTCTCGTCTTAGCGAAGAGCGAATTAATTAGGCCGAACACAATGAACATTCATGAAGATAGTTATCAAAGTTACAGCTGGATTATGCTCGACTATGTACAAAATTTATACAATGTATAAAAATCATTCGTGGCTCGGTGGCTGAGAAATAACCACATCATCTTTTCTTCTTCGTTTCATATTTTTTTCGCATTTTCTCTCTTGCGATTCACGTTTTATTATATTAACTGTTCCAGCACGATAGATATTTATTAATTTAAGATGATAAAAATTAATCAATTAATTTCTTCTAATTTTTTAACTTTGATTAAAAATATTTATTAAAAAATATAATAACGAGGCATTTTTTTTTATACAAATTGTTTGAATTGTAAGAAAATTTATTATCTTGTTTAATTAATTGTTTAATTAATTTATCCTGTCGTTTGATAATTTTTTATTATATTAATTTTTTAATTATCTTTAGTGATATGATTTTTAAATAGATTGTTGATTGAATTATTATTTAATTTTTATAAAATATGTTTAATTTTTTACAACTTCACCTCAATATTCAACGTTTTATTAATTTGTTATTAAATAATGTAAAATATATTAGTACACAAATCTAAAATTACGGAATTAAATTTCAAAAATATATTATCGAAAAAGAAAACATCATGCTGGATTAGTTAATTGAACGATGATCATTTTCTCTTATTTTGTATATTTAACAAATTTTTTAATTTTCCTACCTCCATTATTTGGACCGTCTTTCCCTTAACGATCCGCATTTTAGTATAGAATTTACGCATTTGCCTAATCAATCACTTGCATTTTTACATTCATTTACATACAAATAGGGAATAATGACAACGATCAATATAAAATTTTGCAGGAAAGGCGTTCAGCCGAAGAAGTTGTCGAATCTCGTTCATTATATTTAAAAAAAAAAAAAAAAAAAAAAAAAAAATATAATTTGAAAATAAACAATTTATTACATGCAAAATTGCTGATATTGTTGCTTAGTGCTAAATTCTATTCGAAAGTCTACTCGAATAAAAAAACTTTTAAATTATTATTCCTTACATCTTTGTTGTAATAAAAATAATTCTTTATTTTTCCATATCTATGTATAATTTTATTAAATAAAAAAATATCATCTGTAATTGCATAAAAATTAAAGAATAACTTTCCTTCAACTCAATTTCTTTTTAGATCCAATTTCTTCTTAACTTTTAGTTAATTAAGAATTGATTAAAGTACAATACTATGTTACAATATTGAGCATGAGAAAATTCTAAAAAAATAATAAAATTCCATCAAAATTTTCAAATAATAATAATAATAATAATAATATTCTCGAAAATTATTTAAAATAATTCATATTTTCTCGAATCACACGTAGACTTTCGCACGACACAACAACGATCACGTGTAACTTCAGCAAAATCCACTTCCAATCGCTCGACAATTGAATTGATAATTTTTCTAAAATCTAAGTACACGTATTAAAAAAAATATATATATATTGCAGCAACGAAATTGCTTTTGGTTTCAAAACCGATAAATATTTCGTAAAAAAAAGATCGACCGACGAGATCGATCGAAGAAAACAAGATGGGAGTTGGAGGAGGCGGTAAAGATGGCGGATAGCGGTGAAAGCAAAGAATAAATTAAACCAACAAAATAAATACAATGTATTGTTACTTTCAACATACGCCACATGCTGATCTCCGGTATATGACAAGAGGATATAAACGGGGGAGGGGGAGGGGAGGGAAAAAAAAAAAAAAAAATAAAAAGAACGCATTCGAGATCGACGATAACTTATTCTTTTCCTTAATTCGTCGATTGATAACGATACTCGGAAAAATATTATGATGCACTAACAATAAAAAGATACAGCAAAAGAAAAAGAAAACGGAAAGAACAAAAAATATGTGTATATATATATATATATATATATACATAGATATACATATATATATATACATGTATATATGTATATAGATATAAAAACAAAAATTGAACAGAAAACAAAAAAAAAAATATGTCGAATTTTTTCTTTTAAAACGCGAGCATTTTCAAACACAACGATAAATGACGCGGATGACACGTTCAACAAGAACGATTATAGCGCACGTAAAATATACATTGATTATTTTGTACATGTACATTCTCTATACGCACATACACAAAAGAAACACACGTAATGCCCAGATGTGATATACGTGTGCATAGATATACATATATATATATATATTTATATACATATATATACATACATATATATATATATATAAATTATTTGCAATACACGCACACACACACACACGTACACATGATACACGCGCGTATAGATTTTCTATAGTGCGCAGGGGATAGAAAGAAGGGGGTTTGCTATTGTTCGCGGTTTTGGCGGTGAAATTTGGTACCTCTTTGATTTCATTCACGATCGTTTTCTCCGTGGTATATATTTTTTTCTTTTTTCTTTCTTTTTTTTTTTCTTTTTTTTTTTTCGAGTGGTCGATCAAATTCTATTCGATTTCGAATGAAATCGTACTACTCGGTTCTATCGTGATCGAGATATCGAACGACGATCGTTCATTTTGTTTTACAACGATTGAAGAATAATTTTGGCACGAGAGAATTCGTCGTATTATTTTATTTTATTTTATTTTTTTTTTTTTTTTAAGAAAATTATAAATTAAACGAATTCTTACAATTCTTATATTAAAAATTTTTCAAATTATTCAATTTTCATTTAAATTGAAAATCATCAAATTCTTCAAATTGCAAAATCCATAAATATTTAAATTATTTAATATTTTAATAAAAATCATCCTCTTATAGATAAGAACCGTGTAAATTTTGAACGATCGTTTTTTGAATCTGTTCGCAACAACATACTAGCGTATTGCATGTTCCAAAAATCGCACATATAAGAGCACCAAGGAAAACGAACGCGGTAAAACGCACAATTCTAAAATTATATAAAATAAAAATAATAATAATAATTAATAGCAATAATACAGAAAAAAAAAAAATTGAAAACAAAACAAGTTCTACGTGGAAGAAAAACGGCAAAATAAAGTACTATAATCTGTTAACATTGCAGGGATGACATATATATATGCTTTAAACGTGATAGTCGTTTACAGATCATGTATATCTATAACGTTTAAAACGGAAAAAAAAAAAAAAAAAAAAAGTAAAGAACGAAAATATAATATAATCTAGCGTTAAATGACCAATTGCAATGGTATTCACAGCAATTATTGATGATGGAAAAAAAAAAACGAATAGGATCACTCATTCTTTTTAAATTCACACACATATATGTATATATAAGATTTATATATTCACAATATTTCACTTTTGAACAACATTGAAAAATTCATTTAAAAAAAGAAAATGAATTAAAATAAAATATACGAGTATAGTGAAAAAAAATTGCTATTATCGATTAAAATAAATTCTGTTATAATAATAGTTGACATGATGAATATTGATTAAGTACGTTGCATCGAGTGATCCCTATTCGTTCGTTTAGCTCGGGAAGCTTTTGTAAAAATTATACAAAAGTATATATTGCACCGCAATCAAAAAAAATGATTTGCTTAGCGTCACAATGATCGTCTAACAAACAAATATTTTACGAATAATAATAATCGTAAACACCATTCCTACAAAGTGCGAATAATAATAATAATAATAGTAATAATAATAATAATAATAATAATAATATATAAAAGTAATAATAATGATAAGAATAAAGTTTTACAATAACGATACCACCAATAATCATAGCGATAATAATTACGTCATAATGTAACATTAATAATCTATCAACAGAGCGATAGCGACAAATATTAATAATAGTTCTAATAATAATTATGATAATAAAGGTAACGATAATGTTGGTAAATTGGGATATAGCGATAATAATGATAATAAATGTATTAATGATGGTGATCAACGTAGACAGCACTAATTTTTCCTTTATATTTTTCTTTCCCGATTTGATTAACAACGAAATAAACGTTACGTGCTGAAGAGGATTTGGTGAAAGAGATGAGAACGTAAAAATGATGATATATTAATTCGTAATATTACTTTTGACTAGGCTCCATTTGTATTCACGTGTACAAAGAAAAAAAAAAAAAAAAAGAAAAAAAAAAAAAAAAAAAAAAAAAAAAAAAAAA
>NW_006263456.1:223462-228003 GCF_000469605.1 Apis dorsata
AAGAGAACGGTGTAACCTCACGCAATATTAATAATTGTTATATGATATTTATATATCGGCTGAACGTGCGTATGTTTGAGAGAGAGAGAGAAAAGAGTTAGTTGTTAACAGTGCGTAAGTACATCGATTAATTAAAGAGATGTCTTTGGTAATTGACACGGAGCATGATGCAACGACCACCTATTTTGCGATCGATATTAGTATGATCCATCAGAAACTATATATGCGTCTACTTATGTTGGTTAATTCGGCGTTAAGACCTTGATTATTAATGGGAAATCGATACTAACTGAATTCAATATCAGGATTTGGTGAATCTTTATGGTATCGGCTTTGGCATTCCAATGCAATTCGTCAAATGACAGAGATGGCTATATATGGAAACATGTATACTGTGATCCACATGAGGCCCTGAGAAAGTGTATTGAATTCACAGTATGTTAGATACGTATGAAAATTTAGAACGAATGTTTATTATGGTATTACCTTTAATATGGTGATTTAATAATATTCGATTAAAAAGTAAAATGTATCTATTGGAGAACAAGAAGATACTTGAAATAAAATTCTCAAATATTGATAATTTTTTTTATAAAAATAACAATTATTAGACAGAATTCAATTATTTTGATATTAGATAAAAAAATTGATATAAATAATTCTAATAAAAAATTGAAGCAATAAAAATTAAAAAAAAAAAAAGAATTCGCAACTCGAATGTTTTCTTAAAAAATTTAATATTCAGTCATTATTAGAAGCATACGAATATTATTCATCAAAAAATATTAAGATTTAAATCGATTAAATATACTAATTACATAATTCTTTCCAAAGAGAAAGAAGAATTATTTCTATATTCATAATTCCTAAAAAAAATTATTTCTCTAGTCCCCATTCTGATGGATCATCTAATATAGTGTAATAATTTATTTTTTCCTAGAAATTTAAGAAATAAGTGTTCGTTGCTCCGTTCATTTGGTTTGACGCGTGCGTGTAAATTGTGTATTAGCATCATCAAAAAGAACATGTCCCATTCGAACGGCGCTCAAATTATTATATTTATAAAAGAGAATTTTTTTTTTTTTTTTAAAAAACTCAATTTCTCTAATTCATTACAACTATTAATTCAAAATTTTAACCAACCTTTTAAAAAGGACGGGAAAATGGGGAAAATGACGAAAGAGACGATTCGTGGAAATGAGTGATTAGAAAGAGAGCCAGTCATGATCACCCATACACTCCAGCTGTTTTTTTCTTATTCAATGGCGAGTAGATATTTTTTTTTTTTTCTTTTTTTTAATCATATTTACAAGACAAATTCATGCGATTATTTTATTTATTATCCTCTACAATTCTACTATTGATCTACTATCTCTAATTATTTTTTCGATTCTTAAAAATCTTCCAATTATTAACTTCTTTCGTTGTGCAGAAGTTAATAAGTAATTCGATATAAAAAAATAATTTAATTATATTTTGCAATGAAATTTGTCTTGTCGATACGATTCAACTATGAAATTCATGATCATTTCGCGTGAAATAAGATTTAACTCTAAATTCAAAATTGAAACACTTTGGATACTTCTCTTTTCAAGTCGAAGACGAAGTTTTTACTACATCGTTCTTCTTCTCCTTATGATTTTCGATTTTTTGTTCTGAGGGAGAGCTTGCAATGTTCCATTATCTTGCTATAATATTATATAACAATTTTTTTTCTCTTATTTTTTTTTTCATTTCTTGGATTTTTAAATAATAGAGCGACTCCATATAAAATATAAAAATCTTTCATAAATTGGCGATAAAAAAAAAATGTAAGGAACACGCAGATTGATTTAATTTTATACGAAAATTATCCAACTATCATTTCTGGACTCTCCAATATCTTATTTGTCTTTTTTTTTTTTTTTTTTCTTACTTTTTCATGAAATCGTATACCTTTTCAAGAATACAGTGAAATTAAGTACTTTACAATGACATCGATGAGTTAATCTTGCATCAGTAACGACCTAAATGTCCTAAATATTGAAGTTCTAAACCTCAAAAGATCAATTAAAACTTATAATTCTTAATAGAAGATCCTGATCACTTCTACATCGTTTCGAAAAACTTAAATACTACGTAGATAAAAACAAAGTTAACAAAATACAAATATTTTCTCTTAGATGTTTCGTAAAATCATTTATATTTGTCATATAATGTAACAAAAATGGTTACTGACTCAAGATTAATTCGTATAATCATGTGATCGGCCACGTGACTGTCGTATAATAATAATTGTAAAGGTTTCTCAAATTTTCTCAAATGTTTCCAATTTTCTTCTTTTTTCTTCTCATAATGTACTGAAACGTACAAATTTCGTTTACCCGTGGACACGTATAATTTATCTACAGGTTCGAACACAACAGAAAACAATTAAAAATCATGAATCATAAGTACCTACTCGGTACGGGCGAAAGAAAGGGGGAGAGAAAGAAAAAAAGAAAGAAAATAAGAATGATGGCGTGCACGCTAGTGAAGTGTCACCTGATGAAAAATTTTGTTTGCTTTTTCCTTTCTTTCCTGTAATTTAGTTTAATTCGAAATTTTCCATCATTTTAAGTTCCTCATGCCACGCTTATTTCTATCATACACACGTTAAAAAGCGATCCTAGTCCAATCCTATGTACGGTACAACGTTATCACAAAGTCATTAAAAAATGCTACTTATGTATCGTTTTTCCCTACACTTCGTTTTGTCTCCTTGTTCCAGTTTTGTCTTTTTTTTGTTTTTGGTTCTTTTTTTTGGTAATCTTTACACCATTATATTATTTTAATTTACAACAGTTAATCGGACTCTGACCATTTCGCTCGGTCCACATATTCTTTTATTTTCGTTCTAGCGTTTAGTTTGCATTCACTTCGTTTTATTATTATTTTTTTTTTTTTCAATGATTTTGTTTCAATGGTTTTCCATTTTCTACACACACTTTTTTTCCTATTATTTATTCGATTAGAGCCGGCACTATAATAATTAGTGCGTATCTTTTTTTTTTATCTACATATGAACAGGCGATTCGCGACGCTGACAGCGATCCCGAAAGTGAGCCGATATAATCGATTCTCAGTCGATAAGTGAACGCATGCGCGATAGTATTCTCGTATAATACATACAAGGTACTTATACAAGTTTCGTCTTATGGAACGAGCATACTTTTGTTCCTTATTATTTTTTCTTTCCTTTTAACGGCTAGTTAGTGATTGTACGCAAATATTTCTTACACTAAAGGTCCACAAATAATTTATTGCGATCTAAAATTGATTCGTTTCTATATTTCTTTTTCGTTCGTTTATTTCGAATCGCTTGTAAATTAAGCGACTGAAAGATCGCGGTAACTATATTCTATTGTAACGAACTCTTTTCTTTTTATAGTGTTTCAATCAGCTTTAGACCGCACAGCTCGCGCATACGCACATTTTCGTACATACACATGCACAGATATATGGGTATGCATCGTTCGAATATGCTATATAATATATATATACACACATACAGAGAAACAGAGAGATAAGGTAGCGTGTGTTACAGTTCAGCCCAAGGAACATAAAAACATAGTGCTCGATCGGTGGTGCTCCGGTTTCCGCTTCGCTACTCTTTACACACTGAACGATGATATCGCCGTTTTCCTGGTCTCTCTCGAATTTTTAAATGCGAGATCGAGCGTTTATTTTTCCCACGACGATTCCTCGTTCCGATTCCGTTTCCGCACCTCGATTAATTTCGCACCGACTTGGTCCATAGTTATAAAAGTTGATTGATGACCATTGAGGACTCTTCTCTTTCTTTCTCTTTTAATATCGTTTTCTATTTACGAAGCAGAGCGTTCACGGAGTAACGCACCACGATTGACAATCAGTGTGCTGCCATCTATCCTCGGTTAAATGTGGAACAGACCAAGCAGTGGCGACCATACGCGGAAACGGTGCGCGTGTACGCGAAATAAAACATGGAGGTAGCTCGTAGGTGGATGGATTCGTTCGAGGAGTGTTGTCTTTTTTTTCTCGTTTTTTCTTCGAGGATGGTCATGTGAGGAAAAAATTAGGAAGCATCATGATAATATATAATATATGTGTAGGAGTAGAGCGGGCAACCGCTTCTTACAAGAGGAGCGAGAGCGGGCAGATGTGTACAGGCACCGACAGACACAGAATGATTGATCAAGAGGCTGACCAAGGAGTCGTGACTAATCGACTGATCGACTAATCGATTGACCGATCGATCGAACGATTGACCGATTCGACTGACTGATACTGACATGGCACGGCGACTCCGATCGAGAACACGGTCACAACGTCACAGGCCACCTGCTGGCACACAAACAAACACACGGACAGGTTAGTCACCACCACACACCAGATATGTAGGATATATCCTGGGCAAACGTGCACGATGACGAAATCGATGGTCATCGAAACATTTCTTTTCAGAATTTATAACTTTTTCTTTCATAAGTGTTAATGTTTTACTAATTTTTATTTTGCCAAAATATATATATATATATATA
>NW_006263456.1:228343-230947 GCF_000469605.1 Apis dorsata
TTAAAAAATAAATCGATAGAAAATGAATATTGAAGAGCAGAGTAAATTTGTGCACTGGGAAATGGTATTTCGCGAGATAAATGAATTGAATAAAAATATTATCGCAGGATTTTGCGAATATGACGTCAACGTGCATCGTATACACAGGTAGTATGCCGGTACGTCGTTCTTTAAATAAAGGAGCGACAAGGATCTATCTTATTAATTTAACTTTATTATTTGATAAATCAGTTTTATTTATTTATTTTTTCATATTTATTATATTATTCATTTTTATTATCATGATTCTTGTTGCTTCTTTCACACCATCATGGTTTATCGACAATTTCATTCTTCCCAAATATAAATTCACGATCAGGAAAGATTTTTATGTAATTAAATATTTTATAACAATATTTTATGAGAAAGAAAATCGACAAACCATCATTGGCAATAATAGTGCTTGACGTCCGACGACATCCCAGAAAAAAAAAAGAACACACGGCGATGTTAGTACTAACAACTAAAAAAGCGTCATAGCGTAAATTAACCATCAAACTTTGAGAATATTACTATCACGATAGAACGTTCTAAGTTCTGTGTGCCCTGTATAATTTAGAAAAAAAGAAAAAATAATAATAATAATAATAATAAGAAGGGACTGAGTGTTGCGATTACAATAATAAAATATAGTGGCGTAATCAGATAATTAGAAAAATTAGTGAGGTAGACCATTTGCAGTTGTTTTCATTGGTACCTTGTGTCGGTAAGATAACAAACAAATAATTATCGACGAAATTACTGAAAAAAATATGTATATGTATGTATACATATATATATATATATATAGAGAAAGAGATATATAGAAATATATAAATATAACGTATATATACGTGTATATAAAACTAAGATTAAAATAGGAACGATAGAAGCAGATCTTTAAAAAAAAATAGTAAAACAAACAAGTAAAAATAAGAACAACAACAATAAAAATAAAGTTTAGTTAAACGTACGAAACTTAATGTTGCGTGAGAGAAAAAAAACTCAAAGCGAACTACTTGTACTCTCATATCCTGAGGAGAAGCTACAACTGAATTGGTTAGTGAAACTTCACGTTTACGTAATTTCCACTTTGTGCACAAAAGTTAGCACAGTAAGCTTGATTGGCAGCCGTTTGCAACGAAATGAACTTTGATTACACCACTGACGCGAGAAAAAGGGGGCTGGTGGGGCAGTATAAGGCTAGAAGGGCATCTTCAATATAACGGGCACCTTCAATATAACGGGCACCTTCAAGAAAATCGAAGGACGAGCGCAGTATATAAATATATAAGAATATTTAGGTCTCGTTTTGATGCGGCGCGATTAATTCACATTTTTAATTAATAATTTACATTTTATAAATAATTTTTAATGATATGTTTATTCTGAAATTCTGTGCACGAAGAAATACGATATTCGATAAGATTTATTTTATGTATTTATGATTGTATTTGAGTATTTGAGTATTTGTTTAAAAAAATTGTAAAATTTATATAAAATTAATTATCAATTTTATTATATTTAAGAGAATAATACGATAGTTGTGCAATATAAAAAATTTTATATAAATATTTAAATATTTATATTAAGCGATAAAGACATTTTTTTTACACATAATGCAACATATTACGTAACATAGATATTTAATAGATAAGACAATACAGACAAAATTCCTTTAAAATCATTATTCTATTTTGTACAGTAATGTTTTAGATTAATCTATTTACTAATAAATGCAACTTTCGAATTTTTTAAAAATGAATATATTAAAATCAAAGATGCAGTTTTCTAAGTTTTATCATCTAATAATAAATATCTATATGTATTTTCTCCGTGTACAGAATCAGTGATGATAATATGTACACACTTAGAAAGTTGTCGGCCAAGAAATCGAACATGTATTAGAAAAAGTTCTTACATGCTAATAATGAACACATATGTTGAAATATCTTTATCAATTTTATAAAACATTATAAAAGAAAGAAGCAAAATAGAAATAAGAAGAAAATGATAAAAATTATTTATCACCGGCAAAAAAAGCGAAACCAAAATATTCAGAAGTCACTATTGCGTTTAATAAACAGCAAAATTTTTTTATTTCACTTGTAAGTGATCCTGTCATAATACGAGGTATCGATTTCGAAGAACGACACGATTAAAAAAACACGTATATCACGAGAAATACAGATATACAACAGTCAAACAAACGAGAAGAAAAGATAGGTATAATCTTCTGGATATAAGATTACCAGAATACACGTAGGTAATATGGACGGACTCTGACAAGTAAGAGAAAGTTGAACTTTCGAGAAAACTAGTTCTCGTTTGAAGTATGATAGAACGTTTTCAAAAACAAAATATATATATACATATATATACATATACATATACATATATATATATATATATATATATATATATATATATATAGAACGTTCTCCCTAATTACTTCATATTCTTTGGAAAACAGCATTGACGATATAGTAAGTCTTCAACATTATCACAGCCTCGTTTCAAAATATAACTTTAAATATCTAAAATTTCAAACGAAAATTCCTCTCCTCTAAAAAAAAAAAAAAAAAA
>NW_006263456.1:231302-232255 GCF_000469605.1 Apis dorsata
AGAAACGATTTGTTTTGCAAGCAACGCCTGCTAAATACTTTGGTCGGATGAAGAGAGCTAATTCTATCTATCCAGACCGAAGAACATCAATGATGATCGACGTCGAGAGATATATTGAATGTGTAAACAATTTTTTTTTGTTGTTTTTTTTGATTAAGGACACCAAGGTCGTTGATTTCGAGCCGTGGTATCCGAGAAGTCCTTGGTATCTACCTACGAACGGTGGACGATGTCGGCTAGTAGGGTTTCGATGCGTCCTTGGATCGTTTCAGTTGGACCTTCAGCCGCTTCATGCCGATCTGGAAGCCGTTCATCGCTTGGATTGCTGCTTGTGCGCTCGCCACGTTGTCATACGACACGAAGCCTGTAAATTATTCGTATTTTGAAAGGTATTAACTTAAACGCGAATTTAAACATTTCGTTTATTTATTATATAAATGATAAGTATAAATCATTTTCATCATTTTTTTTTTTTTTTACTTTTACTTTTAAATAACTTGTATCACTTGTATAAATGTGATGCTTTAATTCTATGAGATTCATAGTATTGACTATTATGTTAGGGATCACTAGATCTAGTGATATTTTATTTTTCAGATAAAATTGCCCAAATTTTTCTTTCGCAAATTTCGTATATAAATAGAAACATAAATCGTATGGTCGATACATATGTTACTAATCACAATTCAAATATTTGATACAAATAAAAGCACGTTAAACGAATAATACATCGAATATTGAATATTGTCTTACCAAAACATTTACTCAATTGCGTCTGCTTATCGATGAAAACCTTCGCCGAGATGACATTTCCAAATGGCAGAAACGTTGAGACAAGGTCAGTATCGCTGAACTCCTGCGGTAGATGATAGATAAATAAATTGCAACCCTCTGGACCCTCTATCTGCTTATCCGTGTTAGTGAATTTCGCCTTTTGAGCCGCCGCCGCCGCC
>NW_006263456.1:232914-239333 GCF_000469605.1 Apis dorsata
GAAATCCTGAAACCAGAAAATTCGTCATCATCGATTTTCTTATTCCTCCATCGATTCTCAACTACATATTGTGTTTCTTCACACCCCACGAGATTCGCACTTTGATTACCGCGATTATTGACTCGATTACGGTTCCCAATTATCGGAGATACAACATGAAGTTAATTATTGGCTCGATTGCGGGTTTGAATTATTGGTTGATTTTTGGTTGGATTACGGTTTTAGATTATTGAAGATACAAAATGGTTGGTTATCGGAATCGTGTTGTAGCATCGGTTTATCGAGAATGTTAGATATATCGAATAATTGATTAAATAATAGATAAAAGTTATTTGTGAAACGATTAAAACGAATAACGAATAGCTTTTTAATTGATTATTAAGTTTGGATTATTATTAATTTGAATTCTTTTTCCCCCTCCCTATTTTTTATTTAGATGAAATTGTTTCCTGTTATCTTTGGTATTATCATGAGTTTAAGAAAAACATATATTAAAACATATTACTTGATATCATTCCATATATTATATTTATCATCTTCATTTTAAATATTTGCACCATCAACTTTTTTGCATGTTCAATAATACATTATTTTCTCATTGATTACTTTATCAAATATTTTCCAAAAATATAAAAAATACATCTTTAAAATCCTTTTTCTATCCTTCAACAAAATTGCGTATCTTGTGAGCTGGACTTTATTTTATACAGTGGTGACCGTATGCTTACGCGCAACACGTATCTCAAACTGCAATTAATATTTAACTCAATATTTTCATTAAATTATTATAACTCGTTTAGAAAATTGCACGTAAGCATATTATCCATCCCTGTAAATTTCGATAACGTGCAAATTAATCACAGATAATAGCACAGTCCCATCGCATATAACTAAAGGAAGGTTCAGGCATTCCACTGTTTAGTTACTCACTATGTAATTCTTTCTTTTCCACGGTCACCGTCGTCTTTCCAATGAGAGCTTTAAGGCGCACAGTTACACGTTAGAACAAATACATTTTTTCACACAGCCATGAGTGCAAGTTTTAAACAATACTATTTTCACCATATTAAAAATCAAGAGTACATTCTGATCTGAGAGAGAGAGAGAGAGAGAGAGAAAAAAAAACAAGCATTTTGAAAATATATCCTCTTACCTGCGTACTGTTGTAAGCTCGAGTAGGCGTTGCTCAAAGAATCCTGCAACCCGTTCAAAGGTGTCCCCGTTAAGGAATTGAGCGCTAGGGACGTGACAGGACTTAGGCTACCTCCGGTGGACCCTTCAAAATCGAAACCAAATCGATTAGATAAATTTTCCTTTCATTTTTTTTTTTATTCGTTCAAATTTCTACAATAGCGCCCAATCGCAAAATAATCGTTCAAATTCCCATTTTTCTCTTTTTTGTTTTGTTTTGTTTTGTTTTCTTTTTTCTTTTTTTTTTTGGAAAATATAATTCCGTAATCTGCATGCATCATGCTGTAATACTGACATAAAAAGAACAAAAAAAAAAAAAAAAAGTAGCTCTTATACCGTCATAAGTATATTATTATGTTTGTTAATTTTGTGAATGCGTGTTTTGTGTAATTACTAGAAGCAATTTGTATATACAAATATTCTCTGTAGAATTAATTATTAATTTAGAATAATTTTTAATCTTTTAGTTATCTTGAAGGTGCTTTGAAAAAAAAAAAAACGATATTTTGTATAATACAATATTTCAACGTGCAAATTACAATAAGTATATTATTCGTTTATATAATAATTGTTAATTGCAGAAAGCTATTATATACACGATGTAGTATTAAATGTATGATGTGTGTAAAGAGAATAATATTTATCAAAAGAAGATAATTTTTTATGTATATATATATATTTATGATTTATATAAATGCAATATATTTTGAAATAGAAATTTCATAAAATTGTGCAAATGAAACTTATGAACTTATATACCCCTCAATGATTGGACACATATAATTATCGATAATTAAATCGATCGATAAATGAAACATCACTTCTAATATCATTAATATCACCGAAAACGTATCGACAAATTGGTTACATACTTAAAATACTCTATGTAAAGCGTAACTCGGAGCTCACCTATAAATGGACATTTTGAAACACAAGTACCGCGAAGGACTATACTATTTTTCGTTGTGACACCCCGCTATTATTATACCATCGAATATTACGAAACGGCACACACGAATTAAAGCTTAATCGAAACATATCGGACAAATATTGGGTGAGCTTCGTTCCATCGATTAAACAGCCAACAGTAATTACAAATCTAATTAGTGAATGAAGATAGGTATAGGAAAGGGAGATGATCGTATACAAAATATTTTAGAACTATGTGTGTCAATCAAGCAGATAGAGATAATGAAGGATATTATATTTTCTTTAATGAATATGTATAAATAGAATAAGAAATATATAATTAAAATTATAACTTGTAATGATGGAAATTAATGATTTTACTTTTTAATAATATTTTGTTTCAACGTTATACTTTTTGGATCATTTTCTGCTTGTTTGGTTGAAAAATTCTAAAACACTTTGAAAAAGGGAGATGGTAAAATAATAAAGAAGTGAATGAAGGAATGGAGGAGCAAGTTTCAACAAACGAGTCGATAAAGGCATGATATGTATACAGTTTTAATGGTCTCTTCTCACCTGTGTTTCCGCTCTTTCCAAGAAGGACAGCTACGCACGAAAAAAAAAATGTGCATATTAAAACGCTGACGTGCGTTCATATAAAAAGAAGAACAAAAAAAAGAGGAGAAGAGATGAGTACACGAGTGTAAAGGATCGAAGATATGAAAATCTCTGTAATTTTTTAACAAATGCATCAGGTGATTTTTGATTCGCAAAAACTTATCGATTTTCAAACAAATTAATTTATTACATATTCATAATTATGTAAAAAAAAAAAATCTAAGAAATAATTATTATCATTTGAACGAATATTATTAAAAAAAAATTTTAATAACAATCATAAACAATATAAAAAAATTTAAAATTGAAAATATTATACAAGAATTTATGCGTGATAATTTAATGGAACAGCATTAATCAATTTTATTGAGATTCTCATTTTGCTGTCCTTCGAACAAAGTAATCGTCTGATGCATTTACGGAAACGAGGAAATGCGGAGGATCCGGTAACATTGAAGTTAAGAGGTTCTCTGAGAGAAAAGAGGTGAAATACGAGGGAACGGTGATATATATATACGATGGAACGTGATACGTTTATGTATGCGTGCACACAGTGGCCATATAAATGTATGAAAACTAATACAGTCAATTGAAAAGTATACTGAATTCCCTTCATGATCCTTTATCTTCTTCCTGTTCATTTTCATTACATAAAATTAATTTTATCCTACAAAATATTAATTATTTTTTTTTTTATACTAACGATATAATAAAAAATATATTATTTAAAGTAAAGACATGGCAATAATAATAAAATCATTTTCATAGAATCATATATGACCAACAATGTACAATATGATAATAAATCGCCATCATGTGTCTAGAGTACCGTGGGGGCGCCACCGTACAAGACCGTGTAAGATCCAATAGTCGTAACGCATCCGCTATATATATATATATATGTATATTTTGTTTTTTTTCCTTCAAGCGGATCAATTGTGATGTAAATCTAACCGTGATTAACACGAGGAAGTTAGAGTGTCGCGAACGGCCGAGATTAATTTAGTAATTGTTAATACTATACCAGGCAATGCGACACGTACATAGCGACATACCTGCTGTCGAATTCGCCAGTCCGCTTAACGCTGAAACACAGAACACGTTCACGATATTAACAAGCGGAGTTAGTAACGTGTTTACATATTCAGCACGTATAAACTTGGAAATTTATTTTAGCCGATAACTCAACGTACGAAATAAAATATTCGTCGTGCGATATCATTGTTATTGCGATTACTTTGGCGTGCTTGGAGCGATCGACCTCGATCGCGGTTAACGATAGATAGACACGGAAGTATATATATATATATATAAATGTATAATAATAAGTGACAAGAAGAAGACTGAAGGAATCGCGTTAATTTAACGAGGATGTAAATAATTCGTTTTACAAATATATAAATACAAACGATTTTTTAAATTTAACTGGAATAACTTTTGATTTTTGATTTTACGTTATTTTTTAATTTAATTTATTAATTACAATATAAAATTAGTATCCATGCTCGAATTGTGATCGATATATATATGATTTTCTATTATTTGTAATTTATTTTTGTAATTATAAATTATATTACTGGATTCACAGAAATTTTTAATAACTATTCCGGCAAAAAGCTATTCCAGATTTGTTAATACAAACAAAAAAGAAAAAACAAACTTACTTTTTAACTCTCCATATTTTACAACGTACACTTAAAATTCTCGATACAAATAAATCACATAAATAAATAAATAATATACATACACATATTTAAAACGATCTATGAAATGAAACAGATTATGTAATTAATAGCTACCAGATTAATCAACAAAATCGCGCAAAATTATGTCAAATATTCCACCAATACTATTTAATAACAAAAATGTTCATCCTCGTTTTTCATCATGCTGTTATTTTTTTTAAATTTAATATTTATTATTTCATGTAATCTTTCATTCATGTTTTCTCTTATTTGCTCTTCTTTTTTTTTATTGTTTTATAGTATTAAGGAACATGGACAAACACAATTGATAATAATAATGAAAATAAATAATAAATTAAATTTCAACGTTACCGCGTCTCTATAATTATGTGCTTGATGGAAGTTTCTTGTTTTACTCACTGTTTGGCGACACTTGAAGGTTGCCGTTTCCGCCTGTCATGGCAGCCAGGGTAACCAGGTTTTGCATACTCATCGGCGATACTCCCGCATTTGCTGCAACGTGCATAATCCAACACAGACGGAATAATTAGATGGTAAAATTATATACGTGTAAAGTGATAACGCGACTCGATATTTCGTTATGTAATTTCTTATAATAATTGCACTTGTCCAGAAAATTGTTTCGTCCTACGTTCCTAATATTTTGATGGATAACAAAAGAAAAGAAAATTAAATTTTAAAAAAATCATCAAAATATCATGATAAAATATGGTTTAATAATACAAGTTTAATTTGAATTTATAATTAAGATATAATTATGGATCATCATGGAAACTTGTCAATAAATTTTTCTTGTAAACAATAAGTTAAATTGAAAATTATTAAAAAAGACAATATAAATTGTCTTATGAATAATGATTAATAAATTACACAGCGAATTGCGTAATCTTCTTTTTGTGTTTGCTAATAATAATCCAGTTAATAATAGAAGAAAATTATTTTGCATTGTGCTAACAAAAATTTTCAAAAAAAAGTTCTCAATAGCTAATGCATTTATGCTAATGCTTAATGACATGCAAATTCTACTATGTTGACGAATAATCGTAGATTTTTCAACAAAATAGACGATAAATACACGTTTTAACACGAATGCTAATGATAAGCATCTATCACTATATTGGCGTACTTCTCGACCTCGTTAAATGCACAATTTTATTATCGCGAAGACAACCGAGGTAAAATGAAATACGGGATGGTTAAACATGGCCGCACGCGAAACTTACGAAATAGTAGCTCGATAATTTACAAGCGGCGGGCTGACAAGTGCGTATCGAGCGATAAAGAGCTACTTTCAACAACTGGACAATGGATGATGAATGTTGATTTAACGTTAAGTAGGTATACATAAAAAAGGACGATGGTACGGGTTGTATAAATTACGACTGCAACGTTTGTTCACGAGTTGGCAAATTTGTGAGGATCGTAGGAACGCGAAAAAATCATAGGAATGTTATCTTTGTTTGCTATGAAGTATGTTTGTATGAAGTTCGGTGAAGAAATCTAATAGGTATTTACTTTGTAATTCTGAAAAATAAAAATACCTCGATTTCATTTGTACTTCTCATATTTAAAATATTTTTCTTGGACATTTCGTAATGTTAATTACGACAATTTAACGAAAAATAATGTTACACATAATATATTAAATAAATGTAATCGAAATAAATTTACAAAAATAAAAAGTATTATTTATTCGTTATAAGTTGGCAGCTTGAGATCGATCGTGATATTAAGATTACAAAAAACTCTAAGCTTGTTTTGTCTTTGCCAATAACGACTCACGAATATATATCCGTGACGAATGGATGAACATATAATAAATAAATTACAGTATAAATTAAGATAAATAAAAAGCAAAGGAAAACGAGAGAAGGGTAAAAACGGTACGAAAATAAAAGATAAAGCAAATCGACACCAACCATACTCACCGGCGGTGTTACTCAAAGACGCGAGCGTCGCCAATCCCTGCAGATTCGCAGGGTTGATTTCCGGCGG
>NW_006263456.1:239681-244055 GCF_000469605.1 Apis dorsata
GCTGCAGCGAGGCGGGAGCCAAAGCTGGCGTATCGTTCTGCAAGCAGACACAATTTTCGATGAATAAGGTGTTTTCATCCTTCTTCTTTTAAACGTCATTAATGTTTGTGGAATGATATCACGCGTTAAGTTGTTCGATAATATTAATAGGTTAGGTTAATGGATTCTCGATACGTAAATTTTGAAATATAAGATTTTTTCGAATTGTGGAATTAATATATAATTTATCGAAATAATAGAAATGATATACATTCAAATGATTATGTCTTTGATTGAGTTATACTTGTGAATAATGGATACCATTTATCTCGAAGCAATGTTTGTGCGCTAAATTCGACTTAATACTATTCCATGCTGTGCCGTGACTTTCCATTCAGATCGCGTGTATTACTCATCAATGCTGTTACTTGTTCTATATACATTAAAAACGTTGGCTGGCTGAATGGAAATTCTAGCAAAAACTTTTCCATCGAAAACAGTCCATGTGATAAATATATTAAGTGCATATAACTAAATAGCTAAATTAATACATATATGTATACAAAGTATATGATTTTAATATAATATCTAATATTTTTCAAATATTTTCAGATGATTTAATATAAAAATATTTAAAAGTCTTCGATTTATTATATATTTTTTCTAATTTTGGATCGTTTCAGTTGCAAATTGAGACGAAATTTAAATTATAAGAAAAATTAAAATATTTTTTGCATTCGAGAATTATATTTATACGTCAAAAATAATATTATAATTGGTTTCAGGTATATAAAATTCGCATCAAGAAATTATACGTTCTATATCAGGTTTTATCATATAATTTCCTCCTTTTTCGTATGGACACGAAATGCTTTTTGATTCACGTAAAGTCTACGCGCGTAATTTGAAAGATTCTAGGGAAATAAATTTACGAGAAAGTATTTCATTCTCGATGCAAATGGGCTCTTTGATATCGAGTAAAAAGGTCGGTTATGAAATATTAAAGGTACAGACGGTCAGGTAATGCGGCGCCATATTGACTCCTGCTATATTCCAAAGATTCGTCTGAAGTTGTTGCATCCTCTTCTGGTCCTTTTCCTTCTGCGTATCTGCAAATTTCACAACCAGCGGCGACGAGCATCCCTAAGAAGAAAAAAAATAAGGTATGATAAATATATACATCTTCAATATGAAGATTATATAGACTCTACATTAGAAATAATTAAATGTCCTTAATTGTTTGATTAAATAATAGACTCATTTATATTTATATTTATCAATATGATTTAATTCTGTATGATTAAATTTGGAAAAAGTATGCTGTATAAATATTTGAAATAATTAAATATTATAAAAAATTTTGGAAAAAAATTACATATTAAGAATTTTTATTAAGAAAACAATATTTGATAGATAATTGTTTGATTAAATAATAAATTCATTTATATTTATATTTATCAATATGATTTAATTCTGTATGATTAAATTTGGAAAAAGTATGCTGTATAAATATTTGAAATAATTAAATATTATAAAAAATTTTGGAAAAAAATTACATATTAAGAATTTTTATTAAGAAAACAATATTTGATAGATAATTGTTTGATTAAATAATAAATTCATTTATATTTATATTTATCAATATGATTTAATTCTGTATGATTAAATTTGGAAAAAGTATGCTGTATAAATATTTGAAATAATTAAATATTATAAAAATGTTTGGAAAAAAATTACATATTAAGAATTTTTATTAAGAAAACAATATTTGATAGATAATTGTTTGATTAAATAATAAATTCATTTATATTTATATTTATCAATATGATTTAATTCTGTGTGATTAAATTTGGAAAAAGTATGCTGTATAAATATTTGAAATAATTAAATATTATAAAAAAGTTTGGAAAAAAATTACATATTAAGAATTTTTATTAAGAAAACAATATTTGATAGATAATTGTTTGATTAAATAATAGATTCATTTATATTTATATTTATCAATATGATTTAATTCTGTGTGATTAAATTTGGAAAAAGTATGCTGTATAAATATTTGAAATAATTAAATATTATAAAAAAGTTTGGAAAAAAATTACATATTAAGAATTTTTATTGAAAAAACAATATTTGATAGATATCATTTAAAATTAAAAAAAATAAATTTCAGATTTCAAAGTATATTTCTTATGGAACAAACTATGGATCTATTATTAGATTAATGACAAACAGAAATAGTAGATAATAATCTCGTCTAAAATAACATGAATTTCTTTGAGGTCGCGGGTATTTTCAAACCAGTATTATTATAATTAGCGATTACCCTTCAGTTAATGATCTCCAACATAACTCACCTAATTCGAATATCATTTAGGGTATGAATGTGAGTGTTTGAATATGAATAGATGCCAGTCGTGTTCACCAGGCGAACTAATGAGACTAATTGCCCCTAATTTTGGGACCACTATTGAAGTCACTAGTTACGAATGTATGCATATAGAGAAAAGGAGGAAGCGAGAGGAAAATTGAAATTAGAGGATCTATAATCAGAGTAGAGTGAGGACGAGAATATTTCATCAAATTTCGAATGTTTTTTTACTTACAATACTCAAAATCTCAAATATTAAAATCCTTAGAAAGAAAAAGACACCCATAATATTTTCAAACTAATTCTCTTGCTATACCTCAAAAGATCTACATTTATTACCATATCATCATTGGAAACTTGCAATTTGATTTTTATTTTAAAAAATTATCTCAACTTAAATGAAAACACAGTCGAGGTATCTTCAAAGATATCACTCGCATTCATCATTATCATGCACTCGTATTTGTTACAGACATTTGTAAAAGGATTAATAAGATTTATCTTATTAAGAAAGGCGAATAATAGAACGAGGACAGAGAAGAGAATTATTGCGACGAATCACGTCATGGATGATCGTTCCACGAAGCCATAATAATTAATAACGATCCTTTAGATATATGTATATGACGTATAGTTCCTTTGAATCGCTCGTGTAAAGGGGAATACGAGATACGAGGCTGTTTACGTGGGTAATAGAAAGCACGAAATCGTGCCAGTTAAGTCGACCACGACGAGTAAGCACGACGACGAGCCCGCAGCTGGAAATATTCATGATATCAAAATGGAATTGCTGTCGTAGCCGCGTGCCTTGGCACGATTCTCTTTCTTCATCGGTCGAAACAAGGCTTCGGTATGGTTTTGTGAATACTGTGGAGTGTATTACGAGGAAGAGGAAACAATTTCGTAGAGTATGCGTGTACGGAGTGAACTCGATTCGAAGGGTGAGTACACCCGCCATTATGGTAGCATCGTATTATTCGCTCGATACTTCCCTCGAATTGAAACTTTTATCGCGAGCCGAACGGAGAGGCGTTAATCGATTATTGGAAATATATGGTCGTTATATCGTATTTTTCGATATATAAATATGTATTTTTTTTTTCTCTAGATATTTGTTAAATATTTATTGTTGCATAGCTCGATAAAGAGAGTTGGAGAAAATATTTTGCAAGCCTTGATAGTAAATTGTTACGTGGAATATGAAATTTGAATGTTGTGCATAGTATGAGATAAAAATAAAGAGAGAGAGAGAAAGAGAGAGATTATATTTTAATTTTGTGAAAGAATTTTTGTAATAGATCGACGTAAAAAATATTATTTTCAATTTCTCGTTTCATGGAAAATTTATCTTCGCGAATAATGAATATATATTCAACTTTTTATAATATAATTTATAAAATTCGTGAAGTATATATTTTATAAAAATTAAATAAAAGTTAGTAATAATTAATTAATAATTAACTAATTTATAATTTTTGAATATTGTTCCTCTAAGGAGGTATCGTGTTCTCTTCTTTATTGCACCTTTAGTGTGTCTTTACTGAAGTGTGTAACTTGTCCTACGTTCCATGATCGATGAAACTTTAGCAAGGATGCAAAGTTTCTTTCAGCCTCTACATTGTCAGGCGCATCAGTTTCACGAAAATTAATTTTCGATAGCAATTAACCGGGAATAACTGAATCTGTTAAAAATTTAATTTAGTTACAATATAAATATTTTCTGCGGAAAATTGAATTTTAATAATATATTTTCCCTCGTATTGAATTATTTAGCTTTCTCAAAAAATTATATTCAACTAATTTAATTAAAATACATATATGTTCCGCACGCGAAGCGCACATTTCATTTAAAATGATCAAATAAATCTAATAAGAAAACTTTAATAACGAACAAAAATTTTTCCTACGAGTTGTAAAAAAATGTAAAAAAAAGAAAATAATTTTTACATTTTATCGGTAATATAAGTTCCTATCTTATCTTCCGTGCATATCGAACTCTTTTTTTTTTTTTTTTTTTTTTTTTTAAA
>NW_006263456.1:244289-246170 GCF_000469605.1 Apis dorsata
TTAACATCACAAACGAAGAATCGGTACAATGAAAGTGAATTTCAAGGAATGTTATGAACGAATTGTTCTCCTCAATGGTAAGGTTTTAGTAACAAAAGTAGGTGGCATTGTTACGATCATTTTAAGGACAATTAGAACGAAAGAAGACATTGTGTGGTAAGAGTTAAGTAGCAGAGATAGTGGAAACAATTGTGTTTCAATTCCACTCACCTCCATCGTTTGCGAGTGATGAAGAGCTTTAATGGCGTTGATGGCGTATTGTTTACTAGCGAAGGTAACGAAGGCACAGGCTTTACTTTTTCCGGTGCTGTCCCTCAGCACCGAGCATTCCTCGATGGTTCCATAGACGCTGAACATGTTTCTAACGTCGTTCTCGGTAAACTTTTTGGACAGCATACCAACGAACAATTTACGTTCTGAAACAAAGAGTACGGGATATGATTAATATACATTCATTGCTCGATTTCACTGAAAATAAGGAAATGAGAGAAAGAGAGAGAGAGAGAATGTGAAAAAATAATTTCTATTTTAAAGTGTCATGAAATTACAATTAAAATGGAATTTCTTCAAGATAATTTATATCGCGTATCAAATCGTATTCGCATTCCAAAATTTATCAAATATTTTACACAATTAAATATAATGCAAATATTTTAATAACAATGATCGCTCGTCATTCTAATAATTTAATAATCAAGTTAAATAATTTCTGAATATCCTAAGAGATCAAAAGATTATTGCTTTCTTCTTCGAAATTTTCTTCTAATTAACGTAAATTGGCGTGTTTTCTATTTATCGCGTCATTAGTGCGCATAATAGGCGTTTCACGTATCACACGGTCAGTCAACCACGCGCCATTTGAGGATGACAGGTGGCGAAGGGAGAGGCGGAACTGGTCCCAGTCAATATTTGTTTAGGACCAAGAGAAAAGCTCCGGCCGGAGAAAAGCCGCTTATGTAAATTCACCGTCGCATAGGGTTTCGTGCAACGACGCAAAGTAGCCGACTGCATCTCTGAATATATCTCCATCTATCCGCACCCCTTCCATCCTCGTCAACCCTTCCTTTCCACGATTCGCCATCCTTTCGTTCGATCAATCCTAATAGCGTATCCGTGCGAATTTTTCCACCAACGAAATTATCTTCTCGATCGATATTTTTTTTCTATCACTGGATTAATCTTCGTTTTGTTAAATATTTTTTCTTTTTTTCTTAGTTATTTAAAAAAAAAAAAATGTAACGTATCGTGTGCCATTAAGAAGAAACGAAAATGATACGCCAAGAGTTCATAAATTTCTTTGAAAGAATATTTCTTCAGAACTTGGCATGCATTTTTTTTTTTTTTTTTAATTATTACATTCATCCAATCACAAAATTAATCCAAGAAAAGAATTTCCAAGGAATTGAGAACCACATTCCCTCGATTTCTCAAATGCAAAAAGAAAAAAACTGACATATTTCTTTTTTAATTACTTTATCCATGATTGCAAGGTCTCAGAAAAATAATTCACCACTACTTACGTTAATGAAAATATCTGGACAAAATCAATTCGAAAAAAGGATTTCCAAGGAATCGAGAACCACATTCCCTCGAATCGATTTCTCAAGTGACCAATACAAAAAGAAAAAAAAAAAACTGAAAACTTGGCACATTTCTTTTTTAATTACCATCTTCATCCATAATTGCAAAGAAAAATAAAAATTCACTACTTACGTTAATGAAAATACCTGGACAAAATCAATCCGAAAAAAGGAATTTCCAAGGAATTGAGAACCATTCCTTGCAAGTAATCGATACAAAAAAAAAAAAAAAATTTTTCCACACAGTAGAAATTCAATCAAGAAACTATCCGACTAATTCGTTAAACGGGGATCCTGAGGA
>NW_006263456.1:246559-247892 GCF_000469605.1 Apis dorsata
AGGCTTGAACCAGGCAAAAGAAATAATAAAATTGAAAATCAAGGGAAACGGTCAGCGGAAAGAGTGCAGAGAGAAAGGCAGACAAAGAGAAAAAGAGAGAGAGAGAGAACAGGGGTGGCGGATGGGAAACGAGAAGGGCGAGGGCTGGAAACCCCGCACATATTCGTCGATTGCGCCGCAAACTCGTCCCCTGTTAACGATTTAATTACTTTCGTAACCTAACCGGATACCGGACCTCGCCCCCTCCCGCATGCATCGTATCAGATTTTCCATGGAGGCGAAGCTTCATGGAGATTGAACTTGTGCTCCTCCTCCTCCACCTCCGCAATTCGAGCCAGCCTGGACCGCCGCCGCTATCCCAGCCACGAATTATTTTCCACGAAAAAATTCCACGACCCTCGAGCTAGCCGCCGGTTCCCTCCACCTTCGCCCGCCCCGCAGCAAAACTGCGGCCTCCGCTGGAATGTTTATTAAATACCGAAGACGTTCAGGATCTTCCTTCGTTTTCGGCCTCTGCCCCGAAATTCTGAAGCTGAGGGGAGGGGGAGGGTAGTAGAGGGGGGCTTTATCCTCGTGGGAGGGGTATAGGGTGTAGAAGAATGTATTGAGTACTCGAGCAGATACGGGGGGAGAGAGGGAGGAGAGGAGAGGGTGTGATGGAAGTGGAGGAAGGATTTTGGATATTGTTGGTTTAATTTAGGCACTCTGTTTTTGTTCAGGGTGGAGGAGGATTGCGCGAACCTGTTGAAGAGCGAGTTAAGTTGGCTCGTTGTAGAAATTTATTCTTCGTCCAATGGGGTGTTCATATCGAAAGAATTTCGCGAAGTACTCCAAAGAAATGTATAAATATGGAACAATTGTTCATTTTACTCGTCGAACGATCTCCTTCCAAAAATAATTATTTTCTCTGAACGATAATTTGTCGAATTATTCGATCTATTAGTTATTGCTTAGTGATATCGAATTTATCTTGTATCGCTATTTATAAAATTTCGATTTAAAACAATTTCCATATCGAAAGGAATTCGCGAAATACTCCAAAAAAATAAATATGGAACAATTGTTCATTTTACTCGACGAACGATCTCCTTCCAAAAATAATTATTTCCATATCGAAAGGAATTCGCGAAATATTCCAAAGAAATGTATAAATATGGATCTCCTTCCAAAAATAATTATTTTATCTGAACGGTGAAAGATAAATTTGTCGAATTATCCGATCTATTATTGTTTAGTGATATCGAATTTATCTTGTATCGTTATTTATAAGATTTCGATTTAAAACAATTTCCATATCGAAAGGAATTCGCGAAATACTCCAAAAAAATAAATA
>NW_006263456.1:248106-250498 GCF_000469605.1 Apis dorsata
TTTTGTCGAATTATTCGATCTATTAGTTATTGTTTAGTGATATCGAATTTATCTTGTATCACTATTTATAAGATTTAAAACAATTTCCAAATCTTTCCTGTCCAAACGATTAAAAAGGACAGGAAATAACGCACAATTTTACGAAAAAAATAAATTTACAGCCCCCTTTCATCGAGCAAACAATTCGCAATTCCATGCGGCGGCCATATTGAATCGTAAAGCGCATTAATACGCTTGTATCGCATTGCCGCCGCCGTATCGATTCAATTCTCCTTTCAATTGTTCAACGGATCCTTGAACAGCCATTTTCTCCGTCCATTCATTTTCCAATTAATTCGCACCCCCCTCCCTCCACGTGTTTGCGAACGAAAACGACGCGCTATCCTATATTTTCTTGTCCCCTTCCCCCCTCCGATTTCCCGCTTTTCTCGTGGCCACGAGGCGAGCGTCCAAGCGCGAAACCCAGCAAATGTTTGTAAATCAATTTTACCCACTGTGCGCTCGTACACGAAATGTTTGTGCTCCCCTAATTAAATCCCGGATTCGCATTCGTGGGAATCGCGTCGAATAAATCGAAAAAGAGACCTACTCCCCCCCACCCATATTCGAAACTCGATCGAAAAATTATCAACCCCCTCCCTCTTCTCGAGTAATTATATCCCCTCTTTCGCGTGGAAAGAGTATTTCGTTATTGGGAGGGGAGGTATTTTGTCTCTTTCGTATCTTTCAATAGAGAACGAAAGTTAAACTTATTATTATTTTTTTTTTTAATCAGAGAAAATTCTTGAATACTCGATACCTGGAGGGATAAGATTTTTCGAAAGTTTCGAAAATAATCGGAATTATTTGTAAGTAATAAATATATTCGATACTTCGTGAGATCTATCTTTACTATTCGCTTTGGTGGAAAAAAATCTCACGGATTTTTGCCTTATAGTAGGTATACGAGGGTGTTGTGTCAGGACAAAATGTTTCTCCTATCCTTCCATATTTCCATATTTCCTTTTACATTTTTCACATGGGACCTGAATTACATATTTAATACACCACTCGTTGTCAATTGGAAAATCAATTGATGATTATTCCCTCTCACCAGCAGAGGCCAGCTCACGTTGTATCTTTAGTTAAAACGATTTCAAAAGCAGTTGACCAAGATCGAATAAGGGATCCAAGGAGCGATTAAACGACCGTTCTCCAGGTTTGGGGGATGGAATGTTAGGAAAGATTAGATTTGCATTTACTCCTTGTTCCTCTTATTGCCGGGGAGAAGGGATCTGGAAATACTCTCTCCGCGGCGGTCTCGCTTCCGGGACGCTCGGCTAGCCTCTCCTTTGCCTCAGAATGAGAATTAACTTTGTTAATTTAATTCCCGGCTTGGCCACGTTCAAACTAACCGAATTTCAGGCAGGGCTGAACTACCACCCCGCTGTTGCTAAGCAGCCCCCTCTTCCCACTCTCCCCCTCACGGCTTACGTGTAATATATATCTCTATATATGGCCGGTTCACCGATTATAGCGGGCAATTATGCACCGGGTCAAGTGGTCAACGTTAAGCGCTTTGTCGACCGGGATATGTAGTAAGACTTGTGAAATTATTATTACTCTTTTTTAAAGTATAAAGATACAACGTGAGTTTCTAGCTGCTGCTAAGAAGATTAGGGAAGGGAACGATAGGATAAGGTTGTAACGAACAGTGTGACTTTTTCGATTTTTATTATGTGATCCTGAATAATACGACGTGGGTAAAAAGGGTATGAAAAAATTTAAGTCGAATGTCGTAGAAATATTCCTTGCAATTTTATGAATTATTACTTTTCTCTTTTTTAATTTAATAAAGAGAATAATTGAGAAGTAATTTAATTTTTGATCAATAAATAATAATTGCGATTTAAAATATGTAAAATATCCGAGATACGTCGTTATTTATTAAATAATGGATTATTGTTTTAAGCTCGATTTCTTTTATTATTAAATTATTATTAATACAGAAACTCCAAAATATTTGAAGATTTGAAATTGAGGAGGCACGAAGAAAAGCCCGCGAATTTCGAACGTTCGGACTCGATTCTCGCGGCGCGAATAAACAGGGAAAGATTATGAATGGAAATCGAATGAAAATCGGTCGGAGTTTCGCTGTATCGACGCGACTTCGACTCGATTCGCGTCGTCGGTTTGCCTCGCTTTGGACGCAGGTATGCGGCTCGTCATTAGTATGTCGCCAACAGTGGCCGCGCAGGAAGTGACGTCAAAGAGTGGCAGCGATTTATAGAGAGCCACGAATTCCGATTAGTGAAACGTTTCAGCTGGGGGCCGACGGCGTGACTGTAAATTTTCTTTTCATAAAGCTCGACGTGAGCGGAATCCCTTTTCTTTTTTTTCCCCCCCCCCCCCC
>NW_006263456.1:250847-251348 GCF_000469605.1 Apis dorsata
CCCTCTCTTCCTCTCCGCGAAATACACTTTTAAACTATCCCTGAAAACTCGCCATTTTCGAAATTTTTCCATTCGTATATTTATAAATTAATACAGAGATTATGGAAATAATTGTAGAAACAATCGTTAACAATATACCTTATAAAATTTTTACTTTATAATCTTCGCTTATATCTTTTTAAAAAAATGTAAAGAATACGCTCTCCCCATCTGTATCTAAAAAGTTGTTCAATTTCCTAATTGTTTTCACGTTATACAAATTTTATTTTTTTCCGATCCTAACCGATCGATTCGAAAAGATCAATTCATCTTTCGATCACTCAGTTTCTTGATGATTCTTGATATTTTTTTATTTTTCTTTAATCCATCCACAAAACTTATCGCTCCAAAAAACACGAATCTCGCGAGAGAGAGACAGAGACAGAGACAGAGACAGACAGAGAGAGAGAGAGAAAGAGAGAGAGAGAGAGAGAGAGAGAGAGAGAGAGAGAGAGAGAGAGA
>NW_006263456.1:251454-252491 GCF_000469605.1 Apis dorsata
GACGATGGAACATCTTGGAAGCGAGGCGATACGAAATCCGGCTGAAAGGCGGCGCCAAAGGTGAACTCGGCGTATTTCCTCGGCGTATTTCCACACGTCGTCGGTGGCCCGTATATCTATCCCGCGGAAAAACCTCGATTCGCGAATATCTTTCCCGCGACGACGATCTCGCGAGGACGGCCCCCGCCCGCCCGGATGGAAATGGGGCCAATAAATTTCCGGATTCCGACGAGGATCGTTCGCCATTTTTGATGAATAGTTATGGCGGTTGTTGTACTTGGATACAGGGCTTAAGTTTTCGAGTATAAAGGTACGATGTGTGTTAAAACGACGAGGGAAATTGCAATATTTATTCGCGAATACATCGAATTTTCGTATCGTAATTTAAACCTTAGGACTATTATGTGTGACTCAACATCATATTTCTTTACGCCAATTCCAACATCGAGTTTGAGTTATACAATATTATACAAGCTTTTAAAATAATTTAAAATGTTTTTTCTTTTCTTTCAAATATTTTTCATTACTATTGTACGATATTTTGTTGAGACCCCCCCCTTTTTAGATCCTTTTTTGATCAAATGAATTGAGTAGTTGTTGCTAGGTAAAAAAAGAGAAAATTAAAGAGAGTGCGAAGGATTAAAGATACTTGAATATTTAAAAAAAGAGGATTGCTAAAATTGCATGTTTCTCTTATATGGAGAACAAGGAACGAGACAGTGTGCACGCGGTCTGGTAGTTGGATATTTGTATGGAATACGGTACCTTCCACTTCCATCCGGTTGGCCAAGTCTGTTTCCTGTATCGTTTCTTTTTATTTTTTTATTTTTTTACTCTTTTATTAATTCGTTGGCTTTGTTCAAAATTCACTTGTCTCCTTTTCACCGCCTCTTTATCACTTCAATGTATATTAATTTTTCGTTTGTTCGAAATAGCTGGTTTAGACAAATTATTTTTCACACCAATTCAATTCAAGTATCTCTATAGATAAAAAAGGAAATTTTCTTTTAAAATTTCCATAGTTTCGTCTGTATATA
>NW_006263456.1:252522-253964 GCF_000469605.1 Apis dorsata
ATATATATATATTTAAATTTCAAAAAAATGTTTTATCATATTTGAAAAAACATAAAATAATATTTCTTATTTAGAAAATTAAAATCTATTGGATAAAAACAAACATAAATTTCGCAATTTAAAAAAAATAAGGATATTTTTAAAAAGAAATCGATCCCACATATATATAGATTTTTTTCTTCTTCTTCTTCTAAAAAATTTTACCTTCCACAACCAATTCAATTCCTACTTCTATAGATAAAGAAAAGATTTTTTTCAAAAATTGTTTTTCCACAATTTCGTCTATATATATATATATNCCACAACCAATTCAATTCCTCCTTCTATAGATAAAGAGATTTTTTTCAAAAATTGTTTTTCCACAATTTCGTCTATATATATATATATATATATCTAAATTTCAAAAAAAAGGTTTTATCATATTTAAAAAAACATAAAAGTATCTCTTATTTAGAAAATTAAAATCCATCGGATAAAAATAAACATAATTTCGCAATTTAAAAAAAATAAGGATATTTTTAAAAAGAAATCGACCCCATATATATTTATATATTTTTTCTTCTTCTTCTTCTAAGAAATTTTACCTTTCACAACCAATTCAATTCCTACTTCTATAGATAAAGAGATTTTTTTTAAAAATTGTTTTTCCACAATTTCGTCTATATATATATATATATATTTAAATTTCAAAAAAAGGTTTTATCATATTTGAAAAAACATAAAAGTATCTCTTATTTAGAAAATTAAAATCCATTGGATAAAAACAAATATAAATTTCGCAATTTAAAAAAAATAAGGATATTTTTAAAAAGAAATCAACCCCATATATATTTATATATTTTTTCTTCTTCTTCTTCTAAGAAATTTTATCTTCCACAACCAATTCAATTCCTACTTCTATAGATAAAGAGATTTTTTTTAAAAATTGTTTTTCCACAATTTCGTCTATATATATATATATCTAAATTTCAAAAAAATGTTTTATCATATTTGAAAAAACATAAAATAATATCTCTTATTTAGAAAATTAAAATCCATTGGATAAAAACAAATATAAATTTCGCAATTTAAAAAAAATAAGAATATTTTTAAAAAGAAATCAATCCTATATATATTTTTTCTTCTTCTACGCAATTTTACCTTCCACAATCAGGCTGCAAATCGTGTCAATTCGACCGGTCTGTAATGGTCGAACAGTCCAGAAGAACAATATCGATAATCGTATAATTGCCCTACGTACACGTTACAATTATATTTAATCGTTGCATGGTTAAATGTAACGTAACACGCGCGGAATATCACGGAACGCTTGCGCGGGCAAACGAACGTTCTCGTGCCATTGAAGTCATCCACGTAAAATGGTCAAAAAGCGTTACATAAGCTTTCATAACGCGGAGTTGTTTGCAACTTGGGAAAAAAAAAAGAAAAAAAGAAAAAAAAAA